>NW_020653575.1:1073204-1075626 GCF_003589595.1 Hyposmocoma kahamanoa | reverse complement strand
TCAAGCGACAACAATTAAACATTCTGAAATTATAATAACGCACTATAAAACTAAATAGACACGATTTAAACCAAAACTCTATTAAAATGCACAAATTCAGTCTGTGTGGAGTTTTCTTTGTTATTATGAGCGCTAGTGGTTGGGTGATAAATGATATTGATTTTGATAAATTAAAAACACTTATAGTTTCTGATGATAATTCTGTAGACAAAGATTTGTTGCCGGAAGAAAGAATCGGCTTGATCTATCCAGGTAAGAAATTGAAAATTTATCGGATGTATGGTGAGTGCGTAGAAGAATTGTTCAACCTTATCTCGCTCTCCTCTTTCCTGCTCTGAAGCACGCGTGCTGGCCTTCGTAGTCACCATTTTACAACTAGCCGTATTCCATCGAGAACTAAAAGCGTTGGTGGCACCATCCTCTGTCGCACAGTTGAGAAATGGAACTCCCTTCCAGGGCACGTATTCCCTCCGTCTTATGATATGGGTCACCATGAGACAAGTCGAAAAATCCCATGAGCCTCTAATTGCAACATCGTCCTCACCCTTCATAACCAAAATGCAGTAATGGGAGAAATTCAGTGATGCTCCCATTACTGCTGGCATGTTTTTGAATGATCATTATAAATTTGCAAAACAGCAGGCAAAAAAATCTAAACGATCATCTTTTTTAATGATTGATTCTCTTTCTCGGAGACACAAAATAATCGATCTACATATATTTTAATCCATTCTGAAATACGCAAAAATGTTTGATCTGTGTTAATTAACGTTGCGCCTCAATAGAAAAGGGCGTTAAAAATAAAATTTAGATACTTATTTTTAAAACTAAGTAAATGTTGATTATATTTGTATACTAATGTTATATTAATTATAATATAAATTGACCTTAAAACACATTCGGAAACGCAAGCACATTGACTTTTGGCACTCACACTGGCCGCTGCCGCGTCACGCTCGTTTCTGTACTAACTTAACCTAACCTACTGAATAGAGGACGCGACCAAGCAACCAAGATTTATTAGGAGATGAATATTAAAAGATACGCTGGTTATAAATGTCATTAATCGTTAAAAGACCAGTGATAAAAAAGAGGTTCAAATATTATTTTTCAATGCCAAATATTAATTTAGTTCACTTAAACGTAATACTACTGTTACCATGAATGCAGTTCATTTATAATTTATCCGTAGATCAACTAATATAGATGGAACAATTAATATATTAAACTTAAAAAAAAAATCGTTTATTCTAAAAAAGGGCACATTTACAATTGATCAATTATTTCTTTGAGGATGAAGCAATATTATTCCATTACAGCTTGGCGACAGAAATAGGTAACGTAGCTACTTCCCTGGACGAAATCTTTCACAAAGAGCTATACTGCTAGTAATATTCTCGGAGACGCGTGTCCAGGTTTTGGCTCGTGTCTAGTTTCTACGTTACACAATTGGTATAAAGTTCATTATACTATTTCGTTTGAAGAATTCCTTCCTTCCATTTAATTTTGCAACAATGTAAATTTCCCCCTTTAACTCCATTACAATGATTTGTTTATCAATATTGACATATTCCATTTGCCTGCTTCTAAATTTAAAAAAGCTATTATTGATGCCCTGAGCTAATTTCTTATTTACCTTTTATTTGTTTTAGTTTATTTAGCCCTACCCATCACACACGACAATTTTAATTTTAATTCTAATAGTAACTTGTGGATAATACTGTTGATTGTACGTGTACCTATGTTAGAAATATTTAACTCTGATTGTAAACATTTCATGTACAATTGTTTGTTATCCCTGAAAAATAAATAAATAAACTCCGTTTGTACATGTTACAGGTACAAAATGGTGTGGAGCAGGCAGCATAGCAGAAAATTATGACGACTTGGGTTCGTCGAAAGATACTGACATGTGCTGTAGAGCCCACGACTTGTGTCCGGACATCATTAGCGGTGGCCACATGAAACACAACTTAACCAACAGCGCCTTTTACACCAGGTACATGTTTAACGTATTGACGCGACTTAAGTAAAAGTAAAAGGTTCTTACGGGAGCTGGTTTATTGTGGTCAGATGTCGGTCCAAGAATAACCAGATCATAAATACAGTGAGGTTTAAATACTATTTTGTTATAATTGTTAATACAAAGATCAAATAATTAGAAAAAATCCTTCGTTAATTTAAATACTATACTTCGTTTCCATTGACTTACAATTATATGGACGTCGGGTCCGCGCTAAAAAGTGTCCGAACTTATAGGGCGTTAAAATCGTATACAGAGCGTCATTCACGCTTTAGTCTTCGTTTGTTCGACTGACAGCGAAGCAAGCAAAATTAGACAGTACTGCGATGACATTACAATTTAAATTGAACGTTTTAGCTTTTTCATATTCCTTTACATGTCACTACGTTTAAATACACA
>NW_020653575.1:906415-1073194 GCF_003589595.1 Hyposmocoma kahamanoa | reverse complement strand
TATAATTGTAATTAGTCTTGAAAATTTTCCTAAAATATATGAAATAAAATTAATAACTTAACTTTCATACCTACACTAAAATAAGCAATGCACTTCTTTCATCTTCGATTATCACACTATAAAACATCTTGATTGTACTCTGGGACTAAATATCAAAGTAAGGGCGCGTTCTCATTATGTCGTAACGTTTTATTTATCGTTGGACGACTTACTGTTGATAGAACAATTTACATTATGATAGAACCTTAGGCGTGGCGATCACTGTCGCGTCTAGCCTGTTCCCATATCACGACTGTCTGTCGTGACTGTGTCGTGGACGTTTATTTTATCGTTGAACGACTGTCGTATCTAGCTACCGTTAGTCGTGCGGAGCGCAACAGGAAGTCAGCGTGCCTACAGCTCCGGTACCTGTTTGGAAAATAGGGAGGGTGCACGTAGCACTCGAGGAGGTTTACCTAAGGCACTAGCCTAACAGAGAATCGGTTGAAGTCCGTGCAAACGTGCCAATACGGGATTAGGACCTGACTTTGATGGTTCCTGTGCGGGTTCGCTCGCACAGGTCATAGTGCCCTGTAGTTTTATTTATCGTCGATCGACTGTCGTTCTAGCTCTTCCCATTGTCACGACAATCTATCATCGTAACGTCAAAAAAATCATGAACGACAGTTAATAATGTTGTACTATATGTGAACAACTTCCTTTAAACATACAAGTCACGGCACTTTGAACTGCACGACTATCTGTCGTCGCGACATAATGGAAACGCGCCGTAAGTAATACATGTTTGTCTTACCCGGTTAGATTTGTTCAGGATGATCTATTCAGTCAAACCAACAAGTCAGACAAAGCAAAGCACGCCTTAGAGCGTTACCACACGATGCGTTGCGGAGACGCTGTGTTGCATCGGCGTTGCGACGTCACGCTGCGTTGTACTCTCATTTCTCATTGGCACCACACGCAGTCAGAATAAATCTGACCCGGATAAGACGGATATACCAGGGGGCACAGTTTCAGGGAGTGACACGCCCGGGGTTGTGGAGGGGAAGACCAACCAGCCGCAACCGGTGGCCAGATTCCTGCCGGCTATGCAGCGCGTGACAGAAAGTAGGTAGTAGGGGTAGTTAGTTATTTGGGTAAGCGGTTAGGTAGAGTTGTTAGGAATGAGCGTTGGTGGTGTTGGGCTTCGTGTTGCTGTAGTGGATCCTGCTGCATGGAGCTCAAGTTGTATTATTTTATTTATTTCTTTCCCCTTCTGATTCGGTGTCGGTTTCCGGAATTTTATATATTTCTTCAACTGCTTGCCTAAATTATCCTTATCTTTGGTTAGTTCTATCCAGTCGTCTTCGTTACGTTGGTAGTATTCCATGTCATGTTTTTCATTGTCAGGGAGTCATTCCAAGTAATATGGGTCTTCCTACTTTGAGTTGTGGTGATCTTAGTCTTTGTGCTGCGTGTAAAATGTGTGGGTGTTTTCTTCTGTGGATGTGGCCGAAGTAGCAAAGCCTTAGATATTTTATTCGTTTGGTGATCGTCTTTCCCTCCAATACATCATGTATTTTTCTTTCATTTGGTTTAGTTCCTGCGCAGTTAAACATACTTCTAAGTTTTTTCAAACAAACCTTCATTTCCTATGTGTAACAATCGCGAAAACCTAAGAACTCGATATACTTCTAAGTATTAACCTATTGAACATTCTCAGCTTCGCTCTATTGGCTTTTGTTAGTGCGGCTGCTTTAAGGCCGTAGGTCATTGTAAGTTCAATGACCATCGTGTATATTAAGCGGGCTGTTTGCCATTCCATTTTTGATAACATTACGAAATGGGTTATTATTTTTGCGTTCTTGATAGCTTGTTTACATCTTGTGTGTACTTGTAGTTTTGTGACTGTGAGTAGAGTTTATGTACGTGCCAAAGTAGTTAATTTCTTTTGCTACTCGTATGTTGGTTCCGCTTAAGATTACGGGCGTTCTTTCTGTTCCGACCGAGTTGAGTCGCGTGGGAGAACTTTTGTTTTTTGGTGTTTATTTTGAGGCCTATTGTGCAGAGAAGGTGGCGGGTTCTGTCAAACATGATATCTAGTTTGCTTAGTGAGTTAGATATCATAAGCACGTCGTCTGCGAATTGTAGTACCACTGGTAAGGAGATTTTTTTATCTTGGTCAAGTTTTAGGAACTCTATTTCTTCCTCGAGGGTTCTCATTAGGTCGTCCATTATCAGAGTGAACAATCGTGGCGAGTGTGGGCACCCCTGTGTCCTTTTCCTTTTGTTATCCAATTTGTTTGTTGCCCAAACCATATAATGCTCGTTATTTCGTTCATACAGGCCTTAATGATCCTGTTTGTTAGGGTTTTATTCGTTTTAGTAAGAAGTGTATCCCGGAATGCGTTTAGATTTATAGAGTCAAAAACTTTTTCAATATTAAAAGCAAGTATGTATATACGTTTGCTTTGCTTCCAAGACTCATCAAGTATTCGCCTGAGCGCAAAAATGTTGTTGTCTGATGATCTATTTTTGAGGAATGCTGCTTGGTAATCCGCTATAGTCGCATCCAGTCTTTGCAGTAAGAAGTTTGCATATATATAGGATATATGCAAACCCGTGTTGCAAATAGATATTCTTCTATAATCATTGATTGTTTTTGGGGTGCGAATTTTGGGAATAGGGACCTGCACTGTTCGAATCCAACTTGGTGGCACAATGTTCTGTTTTCAAGGCAAGTTCATTTGTGTGATGATATGTCTGTTTAGGTCCGGCGGGCCTAAACTCGTATATAATTCGCTACGTAATAATTCGTTCGGTTACTATTTGATCCATTCCTGGCGCGTGCCGTTTTTCATTTTTATGATTATTTCCTGAAATGCTTCCTCGTTCATGCCTTCACCGCGGTCTGATTGGTCTTCAATTGGAATCATTGTTACGTGAGGGCCCTCTGATGAGGCTAGTTCATTTTCCCAATTGGATATTGGAATGAAATGTTGTTTTTGTTTCGTCTCTCGTTGAGTTTGAATCTTCTGTAATAGTGATAGGTAAATTTCATTCTTTTAGCTGGGTGCATTTTCCCGAGGCCCTGGAAAAAACATTGACATTCTTTTTCATTCGCTTCACTTTCTGTTTTTTACAGTTTTGCCCTACATTCCTTCAGTTGCTTTGAGAAAATGGGGTCGGAAGGGTACCTGTTTTTTTGAAATTTCGCTTTTTGTAATCGTGCAATGGCAACTCTATGCTCTTTGTTTATATTAAGGCGGATAGATAAAGTGACTTTGGCAGCTGTCTTCATGATTTCTAGCATCGAGTGCCAGGAAACCAAACCATTGCTGTCCAATTTGGTTTTTAAAAGATTTCCCGTACTTCTCGTTTTGATTTTCAAACCACGTTTAACGGCACGTTTACATTTTGGTTTCGCGTTGTTATTTTTAGATTTTTTTACACTATTTGCAAAAGGGCACTTTTGATGATAAACGATACTTTTAGATTTTGTTTTTAGAGTTTTGGCTTTGAGTAATTCGACTTTCGCAATAATTGACTGTCGGTAAGACAACCCGTGCGGTTGGAGACAATAGACGCGGTGAGCGAGTGGGTCGGGAGCGCGTGTGGCACGTCTGCTCACTTTGGCTGTCCGCACAGAACTCCCGGTCACGCTGCGTTGTACTACATATAAATTAGATCTACCTGTCACATGATGCGTTGAAACGGCGCACGGTTACGGACGCGTGCGCATCTGACAAGGGGCCACCGCACCGCACACCGCATTGCTTGTATGGCATTCGGTGTGTTGAAATGATAGCGTACGATGGTGCAACGTACCGGCACCGCCAGTGTGATATCGCTCTTTCGAACAAGTATAAAGCCACACACTCGGTTTAAATTTTATACTGTTTCGTGCTGTTCTACGAAGTTGGGCGTCATCGTGAGCTGAGTTCGACGCCCCATAAGACCCTGCGCCCTCGTTCGCCGCACACCTGCACCATAGGATAAACCCAGCACTGATAGTATATATTCTATCATTGAATCATTAATATAGTATCAGTGGAGCTAGTACAAAAGTTAGTCCAGGAAAATAGTGCCAAGTTACCTATTTCTGTCACCGCCGAGCGGTAATGTGAGCATGCTCGTGAAATAACAGGCACATGCACAGACATAGATATAATAATATGTCTGTGGGTACATGGGACTTGTCAACTTATGTCTCCGGGTGACGGGCGCAGTGGCAGTGCCCTTAAGATCTTTGAGATTTAAAGCTCTGAGTGGCACTGTAACTGTTATTGATAGGCGTGTCGCTTACCGCCAGGTGCACGACTTGTTCGTCCCGTCACTTAGTGTTATAAAAAATGGAGTAAATACAACAATAAATACATAAAGAAGCGGCATTTGTTTTATTTATTTTGTTTCAGCATATTCCATTGGTACATTGTAGAGATTTTTCCATTATAGTATTTGCCATTAAGTCATCACTGAATAAGTGTAATATACATTTTTTTATATTTAAATTATGCACATTTGAATGCACGATTAAGTAATATAATATACATATTCACTATAATTATTTTCGTATAAATATCCATTACACATAGGTACAATGTCGCGATAAAAGATATGGATACAGATTTATAACAATGTATAAACAAGTGAACAACTTCTGAACGGTGTTAGAAATAACGCTATATTAATTAATGATAGAAAATCTTCAAATACAGGTTATATAGGTAGATATGTAGCACTGTGCTTAGCTATATATATATTTGTATATATACGAGTTCAGCAAACGTAGCACGTTTCGCTTTTATTATTTACAACCAATATACATTACGTATGTGGACTAAACATTGGTAAACACGCTTTCTACAGGGTCCCAATGTATTAGTTGACAATATTGTAATAATGTTTTGTATAGTAATTACAAAAATTATGTTTGGCTTTTAGGCACGTTGTCAAAGGGTAAATCCAAAGGGATTTAGTACACACCCGTCAGATTCCTCTAACGTCAGATCATTTCTTTATTCCGTATAGGTCAGAAATTTGTTCCTGGTAACGAAACAGTAATTATCGTGATACCTTGTCCCTCAAATTCCGCATTTGTCATAATTTGTCAGTTCTTTTTTGTGAGAGTCAGAATGGCGGGTGTCTCTTAACAAATCCTGACAAAATTGTATCAAAAAATTTATGCTTAAAAAATTTGTACGTCCATCAGAACAAAGTTATATCAATATTAAAGGTATACCCGCCATATTGACGATTTAGTACACATCCATTCAGAATGGCGGGTGTATCTCAAATTACCAGTTTCTATTTCATCATCATCTAACTTAAGATTTATACTTTTGTCAGTGGAGCATCTTCCAATGATCCCTCCTATAAGCCAACTCCTTGACCTCCTTATATGACCCGAAACCGGCCTTTTCCGTTATTTTTGGTCTATATAGCTGCGCCTAGGTCGACCGCTTCCCCTTTTCCCTTCGATTTTTCCTTCCAAAATGGTCATAAAGAAGCTGTCTTGTCGTATCAAATATCCAATCATTTTACCGTGTCTATTCTCTATAGTATCGAGGATCGTTCTCTTTTCGTTTACCATTCTCAATACTTCCTCATTTGTTTTCTTTTCCATCCAACTACGCCCTTTGTGACTCATGGACACTGGCAAAAAGAGATATGGAAAGATTAGAAGCTTTTAAGATGTGATAAAAGTGAAACAAAATTAGGAAATGGCAATGTAAAGGCCACTTCAATTTAATCATAGATAAAAATAAATAATATACTTAGTATATATACTAAGGAGATAAATTTCTGACCTGTTGGTTGTCCACATTCGTCATTCCTGACGAACCTGACATGAAATCATGAAAAAAACTATTTCTGACGAAACTGGAATATGACCGTTGTGTACTAAATCGTCAAAGGACACGGCTGTCGGTGAAATTAAAATTTAAGTAAAGGCAAAGATAGAACATTTCTATGTAAAGAATCGATTAATATCAAGTAAAGACAATACTAAATATATGTGTAAACGAGGCTTGCACCTCAACCACGGTGAGGTTGGTTTCGGTCTGCGGAGCGTGGTCGAGTTTAGATTGCGGGGTGCGCTCGGCCAGCCGGTAGTAACGAATTGTATGTGAATAGAAGAAATGTCGAATTTCACAATTGAAATATATTATTAACCGACTTCAAAAACGATAACTCGCATCTGTGAACCGATTTCTATGATTCTTTTTCTTTGGAACGAGGGTACCTCAGAGGTCCCATTTAAATTTGATGAGAATATTTCACCTTTATGGGTGGAAAACTAGGGGATACATTTGAGGTCGGTTTTTTTAGTATGTACCTACTCTGTATTGAGATTATTTAGTAAATACTAAACGAAGTTTCATAAAGTAATGTAAGTGATAGGGTTACAGAACAAAACAATTGCATCGTTCTTTGTAGGACTCAAAGATTCGGTTCCGGAATTTTCCTGCAACGACCTAATCGGACTTAATAAAATATTGTCAGTGCTACTGTGCATGGAGCTCCTTACTTTTTCTTCTTAAAGAGAACTCGTCAAAAACATTGCTTTAAAACAAAATAGTGATAATTTGTGTTAATGTTTTTTAACCATTTATATATTAAGTGGCTTATTATATTTTATTCAACATCCATTTAAAAAATATTGTACACTAATAATGTAGGACCCTGTACGAATAATAGAAGGAACAATACTAGGATTCAAGCTAAATCTGGATTTATAAGTGAAGAGGTTTAAATATATTTATGCGAACAAGAATGTCGTTGGATAGATATAACATTTGTTTCTGCGGCATCTACCATCTTTTAACAACGGCATTTGAAATTGGATTCCTTCCTTAATCACCACTACGTGACAATTAACAAGAGTCAAATTTTGAACTCAAATTGACATCCAGAATTAAACTTTTTGGTTACAAATAACGCAATATCTTTACTAGGTTTTAGTAGCAGTAGAGCTCCTTGTGAAAGAGTTCGTCTAGGGAAGTACTGCCACGTTACCTATTTCTGTCGCCAAGCAGTAATGTGAACATTACGCGCATTAGGCGCAGTGGCAGTGCCCCTCTGATTTTTGCGATTTAAAGCATTGAGTGGCACTGCAACTGTTATGGACGGGCGTGTAACTTACCATCAGGCGCACGACTTGTTCGTCCCGTCACTTGATATTATAAAAAAAACAGGAAATGCTTCCATTTCAGACACTAGAAGTAAAAGACGTTACGTGTTACAGAAACAAGCGAATACGAAGCGATATAAAGGACTTAACAGAGAATCCCTTGTAGAAGTGAGCAATCTCGAAATAACCTACAATTGAAGCGACCTTACCGATCAATATGTACAACAACAACTTTAGAACATTTATAAATTTATAGACTCAATCAACGTCGCTTTACCACTCTGTAGGATATTAGCAGGTACAATTATTTATTACCTATCTTCCGAGACCAATATAGGAGGCGTACCTTACCGGGAGAAGTATAAAAAGTGATTATAAGTTTCCCACTATCGTTCTTATGTTTTCTCATTACATTTTAAAATCCCATAAGTCCACATTTGAAGGTCGGTGTGTGTCCACAGACTCATTTGGGTAGTCTGTTACAGTCCTATCTTCTTTCATCATTTTCCAAAATCATAGATATGCCTATTATATGATATGATAAAAGCATAAACACATTAGGCGGCTGCTAACCCGTATACGTTACAGATGGGATATCAGCAGTCATAAAAAATGTACTAAATTCAATGTTTAGCGATACGCATATCTGACGTTACGTGAAAATCATACTGTAGATTCTCCATAGATGGTAATATTTTTTCGTTTGCGTATTTTCTTAAAATTCAGGAAGCTTGTAGAGTTACTGGATTTTGGAATAGATTTCAAAGCCACCACACAAAAATGGCACAATTTTTTCATATGTTACATTCCCTTACCTGACTACAAACACGCGAATATTAAATGCTAGCTGTTATGATTAATCAGTTCCTTTTTATTTAGTATAATGTTAGGTAATGAAAAATAATCATTCTAATAGTTTTTCGTCTTGGACGTGAAACTGAGTCTAAAAATGACACCCTTGATGTAATAAGGCCATATTTGCAACTGATAACTTATAAAGTTAAAGGAGAGAAGTTTAAACGTTCGAATTACAATTTAAAAGAAAGACTTTTTTTAACGCAAATCCATTCTTTTATAGAATGTATAATTTTATATTATTGACGAATTATTATTATTATTGTAGTATTGACGAATATTTTGAACTTAGGCGTTCTAAAATAATTTAAGAATAATAACAATACATTTATTTCATAAAATTCTAAATTATTATTAAATTAATATTTTAATTGCGTGTGTGTATGCGCAAATCTAGTTGCAGTAGAGCTCCTTGTGAAAGAGTTCGTCCAGAAACGTACTGCTACCTTACATATTTCTGCCGCATAGCTGTAATGTGAGCATTAAATTAAAATTAATTTATTATTTTTTATTAGTAAGTTATTATTGTTGTTATTATAATTTTTTATGCCACTCAGAGCTTTAAATCGCAAAGATCTGATGTGCACTGTCAACGACCATCACCCTGAGACATAAGTTGACAAGTCCCGTATGCCTGTAATTTCACTAGCACCCTTAAGGTGAAATTGTGAGTAATGCTCACATTAGTGCTTGGCGGCTGAAATAGGTAAGGTGGCAGTGCTTCTCTGGATGAACTCTTTTCCAAGGAGCTCTACTGCTACTAAATATATAAAAAACTGCTATTATACCAAGGGTACAAAATATGAATGTAATATGACAGGCACTCCTTCAAAAAACCGTTTTTAACCGAATTGAATTTGAAAATGAGCAAGTCCTATCATGGAATCCGTACAGTCGTAAAACGTGGCTTCACAAAAGCTAGCATCAGATAAGTGTGCTTCAATTTATACGTAACAGAAGTGTTGTCGCTTCATGTAGCCTAATTTGTTTCAGCGTTAAGGTTTACTTAAAATTGTTTTATTACTTTTTAGACTTTGACGGTAAAATGCACCTACTATATACTCCATTCAATACCACATTAAGTTGATATTACTGAATATTTATATAAATTCTTTATTATATGATTACAACATGAAGAGTTTCACGTAGATTTTTTTTTCATAGCAGTCTTTTGTCAGTTTTTAGACGACATAATAATTTGTTACTGCTATATTATTTACTGTTATTTTATAGCATTTCAATGAAAAAAGCAATTTGAATTAGTGAATGATTGAAGGTGGACGCACACTTCATGCGCCGATCGTCAGTTATGATGTCATCAGCCTCAGCGGGTACAGCACTGCCGCGCTCCTGTGCCTCCACCCTTTGGGCGCGTTCCATTATACATTTTAAGTAATTAGTTAGAAATAAAAAACAAATGAAGTGTCTAAGTAGGTACTTAAATAGTAAAATTATTTGTAAACTAGAAATAGTTGGATTTTTAAATGTTTAACTTTATGATAAAGTATTATATAATACTGCATTTAATACACCAAATATAATGTGACAATTATATTATTTAAAAGAGAAAATTGGTTTTAACACAAGCGTTTCGAAACTCGTGTACACTTACTAAGTGATAAATGACGCAGTAATATTATTTATTAGAATTATAAAGATGGTATCACGTCTACTATCACAGAATATTATTATTTCGAGAATATTAAAGATCCAGCGATTATTAATGGGCATATTTAAGACCGCATAGTGTGGAATCACCTATATGGACAAATTCCATTGTATGCAACTCTACATGACACATAATTTGGAAAAACGAGAAACAATTTTACTTGTTAAGTAATACAGTAGTTTAACATCAAAATGGACTTAATTCTTATGAACAATATTTGCATAAAACACATTTCTTCCATACTGTTTAAGTAGAATTTATCTCGAGAACGTTGTCTGTCACGCTACTTCTCTGGCAGTTAATAAACGTGTATCAATAACATTAATGTTAAAAACGTAGGTTCTTGAAACAAAAAACCGATATATGTGAGTTCTTGGTCAAACAAAACTTATCGCCATAGCTCTTCGCGAAGTAGAGTTTAAATGTGTCTATAAAACATTTAGATTTAATGTGATTTGTAAGTTACTATGTAGGGTTAAGAAGGTACATATATAATATAAAGGAGAGACATCTCGTCTTCCAACTAGCGATCAAAAACGTATTGTAGAAATTCACAACAATTCTATGCCACAAGAATTGTACAGTAACAACTAGACAACTTCATATATTTCTCTTCTTAATTTAAATAGATACATAAAAACGTATTTCCAGTCGATTAATGTTAAAACAAATCACTCGGTACTAAAACTACCAGACGGGCAAAGTTGAAAGGAAACAGATACACGACTAACTTCAGGTGACTTCAACCGTGAGGTGGTTACTATCGAGACAGCACTAACATTCCAATATTCACTAAACTGTGCGTTTATTGAATGTTTATATACAACATCGCCTATAGTTCGCTCGCGATTAAAACGAATGGCCTACAGTAGAAAAACTCCGCACACAATATAGAGTTCCGTTTCGAGTCGCGTGGACCAAAACCAGCCGCAGTAGAACCCGGGTGTCGGAGAAGGAGGCTCAGGCGTAACGGCGGAGCGGAGGGGGGGCCAAGAAGCCCGCGGCGCCGCCATTATTTGCCGCCAAGGCCGAATTTCATGAAGATGAGCTCCTTGCCTTTGCTTAAAATATCACCGCCTGGAGCTGTCATCTCGGTGAATTTCTGCATGAGGTTGGGCTGTGATGTTGGTGGCTGCTGTTGTGGCGCGGTGGCGGCGGCTGTTTGCAGCGGTTGCGCGGTGGGGGCGGGGATGACGGCGGGTCCGGCGCGACGCGCGCCTGAAGGCGACGTGCTAGCGATGCTGGAGCTGCCGAGTGTCAGCGTGGCCTGCGTGCCCGCGACGCCGCCGCTGCCGGCGGGGGATTGTACGGTGGGCGTGCCCGTGTTACCAGCGCTCGTGCGCGCGATCGTGCTCGCCGGCTGAACGATCGCGCCTCTCGCCCTCGCCTGCATCATACCACACTTGCTCTAACTCACCATACTTTTAAATTCGTAAGCGAAGGACTCTGATAATTTAAAAAATATTTCATATTTTTAAAAGACATTTGCTCGTGATCTGCAACTCAATGAAGTCGACGACATGAGCGAACGTACCAGGTATTAATATTTTATAATCTTTCCGTGTTTCAGAGACAAAATCATTCGCTTAGTTTGGGTTAAGCAAAGAAGACATTTTCTATGCAGTATTGAAGACTTGTTTTAAAAATGAAATTGTATTTTATGAACTGCTGTGCTCCATAGCTCAGTAAAATGATTCAACAAGTTATATCTTTAAAAGCAAATGTACTAAAGCTATCAATGTGACTTTTCTGTAACGATTATTATCTCTACTTTGTGTCTATTGGCAACAACTCTGTTAGGTTTGAATATATTTTCTTATATAAGCGAACTAGGGGTACATAATATACAGTACTTTATTTTTAATTAACAAAAATGCTGTGAAAATTCGATATTTAAAACATATGTATAATAAAAATGTGCAGTATTGGAAACATGCATTGCCATACAACAAGCGGGTGATGCTTAAAATATTGAAAGTTAAAAAAATTAGCACATTTCGAACCTATGTTTTCAACAAAAACATTTTCAGAGAAACATTCGTACAGTACAGTACATTCACCATGCTTCATTTAACTACAACAAAAAGCGTAAAGAAAGACAATACTATTCGGTTACATAGAGACAATGAGTTCTTAATAAAACTGAAAAATTTTAATCATTGGTAGACGTAATCGCATAGTAAAGACCACACTCACAGGCTTCAGAGAAAACGACAGGTGAATGGTTATGGTTTACTTGATGTGAGTGAAGTAACGCCAGTGTCTGTACTGTATTAGGGTTCTGTTCGGTCTGGCCCGGAAGATGGCATGATAATTATCTAATGAAGTGTCCCACTGTCCCCCAATTGCAACATAGGAATATATTTAGGTTAATACCAGACCCCGCACTGAGCGTAATGAAGAAACTCAAGAGAAACAAATTAAAATGAAGAAAAAGGAAAAAGTGAAAGTAAAAACTATAGACATGAAGTGATAATTGAACAAAAAACGAGTATTATCGTTGCATAGTATATCTGAAAGTATTCTTGTGGGTCGAATTATAAACGGGTATCTTTTACCTGAGAATTCGCCTGTTCTTGGTTACTGGCGCTTGTGTTGTGGTCTAACTGAGAAGGGGGAAGAGGGCAGGCATCTAGCAAACAGACAATACACACAACATATAGTGACCAGAGACATACGCTGAAATCTTGGATCACACCTCACACACATCGCCAGTGGGCAGTGCGAGAACTATGTTGCGTGTAATTGTACAGTCGCCTACCCACACTTGCTTTAACATGTACTTTTTGTTAGAATTGCCACCTGTGGTGCTTTGGGTATCGCCAGTACGGCCCTATGTAATGTCCTTTATGTGCACACCCCTAAAGGTTATGACAAGTATGGGATAGACTACTTACATTTTACTGACTTATCACAAGTTGGCTGTGTTTAATAGTAAGAAGTTCCTTCATTTCGGTCATCAGTTCTAAAGTAACACCAAAGGAACTGTATGATTCAATACTTTTATAAGTAATGACAATTATTTTCTCGTTTTTTCTCGCCATATATTTTTGTAAGTTTATGTCGTATTGTTTACGAGTAGGAAATTTGTGACCGAATGCAAATAACCTTCAAATCTTTATTTTTGTAAGTTTATTTATCTAGTATTTCTCATAGTAAATGAATGTTTGTATTTTGTTTTGCGAAATAAATATCTTAAAGTTGTCACAAAAGTGAGAATTGGGACGTTGTTGAGGTGGCAATCCTGTTTTAAGTTTCAGATAAAATAAAGGACCGAGAAATAAATAAAAAAAGGATAGACAGGTGGATAGACGCAGACAAAAACATAATAAGGTATCTTCCTAGACAAAGTTGCACCGTATCTCATGTATTGAGTTCAATTTGTGTCTCAAAGAATTATATTTATTTAGATAATTTTTAATACCATACTAAATTAATCGATGTATGTGACTGTGTAATCCAAGATAGTGTCAATTTAGCAAGTGTACACCAAGAGTCTTTGTGCTCCGTAGATTGCAACCGGACTCGCTTTACATTCCGTTTTAAGTTTAAAAATAAAATACATTTCTCCTTGCAAATCGATAATTACCCGGATCCCTTGTAATAAGTTCTTAGTACTTGGTTTTATAACTTTAGCTCCTGTTAACGAAGTAAGGGGCAAGAAAAGGTTATAAAATACATATAAAAAACTTTATACGGTTTTATATGATAATTCCATCGTATCCTAAACTAAGGTATACCTTACATGACTAGACGGCACTATAACAAACAAAACCGTATTTTTGACGTTTTTTCGTTCGACAAAGTTAAAACGGAATGTATTTATTTATTTCAATGCAGTAACCAGAGTCCCATCGCAATCTTAAGTGTACAGGAAAGACGGTAGAGGATACGAGGAGCGAATAGCTAGCTTCTCTTTCACATAGCAAGTCCAAGGTGCAAACATGAAACACTCAAAGCTCTCAGTGATTATTCTGATCATTTTCACCGAACTTACCTAACTTTTTTTTTCATACAGCTAACAGGGAAGGTAACTATGACAGATTCAGTTTTTTGGAAGCGGGAGTGACTGATGTCAGAGTTTCGGCTATTGGAAATAAATATTTTTGACCATTTACAACGTTTGTTCCTTTTAGCTACGACGGTATCCGCCGTACTCGTTTAGACATTTGTGATTTTGATGTGCTTAAAATTAACAGTCATCGAAAGAAATGCCAGCGCTGTAAGTTCATTTTGGCGAGATTTCATTTTATGAAAATATTGTGGAGTTATTAGTCACTGATCGCTCCCACTTCCATGACCAGAAACCAACAGCAAATACCGAAAAGCCTCGGCGGCTCTACACAATGAGAAGACAGAAACACACCTGTTTTTCGATGTTGGTTCCGAGGTGCTGGAGCCACGTTGTCGCGGGGAGGCGGTGGTGGGCCGCGCGCGCCTGGTCCAGGCGGTACGCCGATTACGCCGCCCCGCCCGCGCCCCGCGGTAATTCCCGCAGCACCTACAACCCCTGCTCTTCCTACTGCTCCTGCATACAGTATGTAATATTTTTACTTATCAATTTAAGTTCCTATTTCTATTATTCATTTTAGTTAGAATTTGTATTTATGTAAATACTTAAACTATTTATTCATATCTAAACTACAACAAGTAGATACATAAAAAACGTAAGAAAGTTTATAAATGGAAAGTTCATTTAATAGCAGTACAGCTCCTTGTGAAAGAGTTCATCCAGGGAAGTACTGCCACCTTACCTATTTCTGCGTTCTTACTGCGTTTATTACTGCAATCTGGTTTTGAAGGGTAAGGGTGTTGGTGAAGTTATAGGCACATAGGAATTTTTAACTTATGTCTCACGGTGATGGGCGCAGAGGCAGTGCACCTCAGATCTTTGCGATTTAAAGCTCTGAGTGGCACTGCAACTGTTATGGACAGGCATGTCGTTTACCATCAGGCGCACGACTTGTTCGTCCCATTACTTAGTAACATATAAAAGGTTTTATACATATTTTAAAATTACCACCACAGAGACATTTGGCTTACATTGTCAATAGGGGCGTAATCTGGTGACCGGACAATAAACACAAACATACACTACTTCACGCCCTTTTTCTATCGGGGGCGGCAGAAACTTATAATTGCTACGATTGATGCATTAATACAAGGGACACGCTTGTCGATTAAGGGAACTCTTGACCTGGCCTTTTTTAAGATCGTCCTCAATTTGGTCGTGGTAAGTTACTCGACTCAACTTTACGAATTTGCCCTCTCACACTGACCTTATGAATCTGTTTCGCTAATCTTCTATCATTTACACTGTCTATATTCGTCCGGTCCAACTGTGTAGAAAATCGAATTCTGCATCAAGATTATTCAGTCACTGACCTGGACCACCAGGCGCGGGTGCGTACTGATCACTGGCGTCAGCGAGGAAATTGCTGGGTACAAGTCCCCTCACGCCGTCGATCTCCGCCATGTAGAAGCCGTCGTCGTCCATTTCGCCATAAACGTGGATGATCTGACCCGTCTGGAAACTTAACTCCGCCTGGAAACATTGCCGTGAGGATCGGGTTGTTACAATCTTAATAACTTGAATTAAATTTCCACCAAACGTTTTAAATAAGTATAAACTTACGTCAGCATCCACATTTGGACTCAGTTCTTGTGGGTCATAATCATATAGAGCCACCATCCTTCGAACCGGTTGATTGGCATATGCGTCCGTCCACCGGTCCCTCGGCTTGGCAGCTGCTTGCCCCGTAACCTCCTGCTCCGACACTTCCACCACCATGTTGTGAGGGACGTATCCCCGACGACCCCGGCATTCGCCCCAGTAAAAACCATCCGCATCTTTGTCTCCCCAAACCTGAAATATATATTAAAATTGTTAAACGGTCACGTTGCACTACTAACCACTACATGTTTATCGCGACCTTTATCGGATCTGCTATCAACTTCAGGATGCGGGAATAGGATCCCCGAACAAACATGAGTGTTTTGTAAACCGCCCCTCCTCTAAACCCTAATTTCTCGACATTTATGAGAAGTTGCGATAGTGGAAGCTATTACCTCTAGAAATTATTTCTAACCTTGATAGTATCCCCTTCACTAAACGGTAACTCTTCATCACAACTTTCAGGGTTTGGGCTCATAGTCTGCGGATCGTAGTCGAACAGTGCAATGAAGAAGCGGCTCCTCTTCGACTGGGTGTGGCCCTGCTGTTGGTGACGAGCGCCGGGGACAGGGCCTCGAAGCCCTGGTTGCGGACCTCCTCGTGGACCGTATTGAGGTAGGCTGCCCTGCTGACCCTGTTGCTGTGATCATATGGTATGTTATAAATTGACAGTTTTTAATTTAAAAAAAAAAACGTGCAACATTTAGGCAAATTTTGCGTAGAAGGTGGTTCTATTGGAAGGAAAATTCAGAAGGCATTAGAATTGTAGCATGTAGTGGGCAAACATTACGGAGAATTGGAAATAGAAGAAAAAGAACCTGATGAGGGTTAGGAGGGCGGCCCCGCTCTTGGTGGTTCCTTGGTGGTGGGTTCTGGTATTGCTGCGGCGGGCCGGGGTACGGGGGCTGCTGGTTACTTGGGAACTGGCCGGCTGGTTGATATGGGGGTTGCTGCGTGCCATGGTAGGTTTGTGTATTCGGGTACTGCTGACCCGATTGCTGCTGCGACGCTTGCGCTGGTTGGGACGGTTGCTGCTGACGTCCGTACGTACCAACACATTAATAAGGTTAGATTTTCCATAACAAAGCCATCAGCAATATAAAGCTTTCAGCCATAACTCAATTTTTGGCGTTATGCGCTTCAAAGCAATAAAAATATTACCTTCTCCTCTTGGCGTTAAATAAACAACATTCCTTGTAGCTCTAGTCAACCCCCATGCACAACGAAAGCTAGCGTGCAGCGCTTACACTTGAAACCACATAATTCAATAGCAGATTTAAAGACATTGGTTCCAAAAAGTGCTTTTCAGCAGTTAGACAAAACGAAGTCGATTAAATAGGTTCAACAATTTAAATTGTTACTCTATCAGAATTCACCAATATAAAAGGTTACCCCGGTTAAGTATTACATTAACTGATTAACGGGCCATAAAGGTTCACTGAGTGTAACAGGTGTGTGGTTAGGTTTGTATTGAGTGTATGCGTCTAAGCCAAGACAACATGCAGGAACATTCAAACAAACACGCGCTGACATGCTCGTGATGATCTGTATCGAGTGCTTTGTAGGCCTTGTTCTGGCCGTCCTATCTGTCAATCTTCGGGGAATAAGTGAACGTGCTGATTGTGTATCAGAACCGGATCGTGTCGGGACGCGTGAGCCTGTGTCGAGTGTAGCTTCCAACATCGAGGACAGTACAGTAACAAGTGAAGATGACAACACAGAACACCGAGAAGTGGAAACTCGTGATTGGGAAAGTCCGCACAAAGTTGAGAGAGAGAGAGAGAGAGAAGAGAGAGCAAAGTGAATAGTGCTAGCACATGGAGAGCACATCGATGACAACTAGGAGAGATCGCAGACCTGCGGACGGCGACGCGTTGTCTCTTCATCCTCGCTAGTCAGCTCCTGGGCGCTCTCTTTAGTGATTTCGATGGCCGGTATCCCCGATTGCTGATACCAGTTACACCACATCATTCAATAATCACGCTTAGAACACATTTTGATTTCAAACAAGATAACAGAAAGTGAAATCAGATTGTGGATGTGCTCGAGATGAACGATGTCAATGATTTAATGAGTCGAAATAACGCAGAAGGTGAAGTGATTTTTGCTTTTTAATTGCAACTTTACTTATCTTTGCAATATTCATCAAAGCACATTGAAATACATTATATCAAATATTTAAGAAGCAGACGATTTTTGAAGCCGTATAATATTACGATTCATAATACTGATGCATACATATCTGTACGGTCAATATTCGTGGATAGAAGAGCTAGTGAATGCTATGTACAGATTAAGCTTGAAACGTGTAGTAAGTTCGCTGCCGTGTAAGTATCGACTACGGAAATTACAATCACTATAATTGAATCTATGTTAATATTTATTTTTCAACTTTAGACTTTAAAGACAGTGAAATGGTTTCGTGTGAATGTACCGTCAGTATAATGTAGATGATCGATATGTCAATTATGATTAAATTCTGTCTGTATGAGTAATGATGTAATTGGCTAAACATATTTTTTGTACCATTAGTTTGCTAAGTTAATTTGTAAGCTATGGTATCATTTTCTATAACATTCTAGTCTAGTATCCCAAATATTGAAAAGTTTTAGCAATTTATTTTAATAATAAAGTTCATGAATACACAAATTCTAAAAGTCTGTCTATAACTTCTATTTAAACATGTACGTCATTATATACTGTATTCAAAAATGTATTAGTTATGTATTGAAATTTCGAATAAGTAGTGATATTTGGAAAAATCAATACGCATTTCTTAGCTAACGGTTACTTTTCTTCTACAAAATTTTCCTTGACTACAGTCATATATAAAAGCATATCAAAGTAAATTCTTTGCTGATTATAACGACTACTATAGTATGTTTATGATACTATTAGAATACGGGCACACTGTGTAAAAACAAACTTAGAATCAAAGTAACTTAATGCGTAACTAAGAACATAAATAAAAATTCACTCTCAAACAAAACAAAAGTCCATTATACGCTAAAATAAAACAAGTGTGTTAAAATTTCATAAGGAAATAAAAAAATATAAATTTAAAGACGTGTTAAAATTCCTTACCGAAGGGGTTATTTTGTCGAATATACTCTTTAGGAGGCCTGTGCCGAATCCACTCGTAGGCTATGGAAAGGTGTATAACAGTTATGTGAGAGAGAGAGAGAGGTTAGGTTAGACTAAGTGACATGATATCATGAGCTCCATGGACGGCAGTCTGTGTCACAAAGTACAAGCTCTTTATCTTGTCTAGGTAGTATATCTGTAGGTGTCGTGCGTTGTTCAGGTATCGGCCAATAGCACTAGAGACTACTGATCTAGTCGCAAGCAGTATGCATTTAATTTTGAACGTTCGAGCCGAGTGCATAGCTATAGTCGATGGCGCGCGTGGTCGTGTCGTGTTTACCCTTCGGCAGAGAACTACTGGACATTTAGAAGATGCCAGCGACAGAACCACAGGAGATAGTATAAAGAGTGCAGTTTGCAACACCGATGTTACGTGAAGAACCGTTTGCTTTACTAATTATGAAACAAATATTGAACGGCCAACGCTATTGAAATTAATTACAAAACCACAAACAGTTCATCACGTAAGAAAAGAGCATATGACACTGATCGTTATAATGATAGCTAAGAAGACACAGACGAAGAAGACCATCAGAGATTAAAATCAAAATATGAAGCTCATAAATACGTAATCAATATCAATAAAGAAATACTTAATACACATGGCGAAACGAAACTTGAAGTTACACACAAATTATACAACATTGATTTGCAAACGAATGTAGACAAAGTGCTGTGCCAACAACATTTAGTTAGATTTGTTTAAAATGATAAAATTATTTGAGAACAAATTAAAATATTGATTAATGATGTTATTGATAGCAAAATGAATTACACACTAATGAAAGAAATCATGGAAAAATCAAGATTAATTCAAAAGACCGTGTAGGTCTCAGTTCGTTTGTTTCTTATGGAAAAATCTCATTTCATGTCAATAAAGAACGCAAGTAATTATTAAGAGAGTTAAAAAAGTGAGTGGTCACCTGAGCAGCGTGTTGGTCATGGCGGTTGCTTGTTGGGAATATTTCCTTATCAGAAAGATTTTCGTCGTGCTCAATAACTTGTTGATGTTGTTGATAAGGCATTGGTCTTTGATGAGGGCCTCGGTAGCCTGGAACTGGTTGATTAGGCCCCGGCCCTGGCCCCGGCCCTGGACCACGAGGCAGCCTTGCAGCAACACCACGAAGAACAGCCGGTGGAATCGGTGTTGGTGCACTGTCACTCGACTGACTGTCACGGGACTTTGTACGAACCTGAAATATAACAATAAGCGTTTTGTATCCTATCTCGAACTACTGAAATACTATAGGAATCATTACTTTTCTTAATATCAATGGTGTATAGTCAGTCGTCTTTTATACAGAAGGAGTGTAAGCGAATAGAATACACTGCGGATATACAGCTTTCATCGCACAAGCTACAAACACACTTACTGTGACACATTTCGGATTGAGGCCGATCAGCTTCCCGATATCGATGAGAGCGTGATCGCCAGTAGGAGAGTCGACATCTGTCACCTTCTTCCCATCCGCATAAACGGCGTATCCAGTGACAGGGCCAGAAGCCGGAGGGCGAAGCACTGGTTGCCATGTGACGAGGAGTGTCCCGTCTTGCGGCCCCGCTTCCACCTGCGACACCGCACCAATCACCACCACAATCCAGCCAAACGAACTAGCCAATTGGGTTGGAGCACTTATTCATGTCCAGTTTTAGTTAAACACTGACTAAGCCACAATGAGGGGAATTCAGACGACACAGGCAGGGTTCGCTATGCTAACGAGGTGACGGGGTAAAATTTTGCCCTGATGCTGGATTTATGGTTGCGATTGACGCGACTCTCCGAATTGGACGTGCTGTGTGCTGAGGTTGTGGTATTATTTGAACGGAGTAGGGCTGTGTTGGTCATGGTGAGTAAAATATACGGGCATTTGTCACACACTTGTGTAGCGTTGGAAAGCTTTTTCGTGCGTATGCTGAAATTGCTTTTACCCACTTGTTTAGCGAAGCAATTTCGCATTAATCTCTGTAGTCCAAAACTTTAGCCTAAATATCGAGTACGTCATTCTTTTGATAATTTTATAGAATTTTAGCGAAGGGAGTGTAAGTGTAAATTGTAAAATGGGTCGGAAAATCATGCTTGTTCATCACATGCCACATGTGAGAATGGCATTTATTTTACGTACCATAATTTCATTCGGTGGGTCTGGTAGGCCTTTGGGCAAAGTTCTGAAATCGGTGTAGGCTCCTGGGGCTTCTTCAGTGGGTATCCCCGATGGAGGTCCAGCCCGCAGATGTTTTGCTCTCACAGTCACACGATACTGAGTGCTCGGCGAAAGCCCTGTGATAGTATGGCGATATACACCTGGCTTCACAGTTCGTACCTGAAAAAAATTAAATGATAAACGAATAATTGAATAAATGTCATCCGAAATTCAATTGCTGAGTCTAACTTACTTCAACATTGTTAACGCAAACGACGTGCTGATGGTTTGAATTGGCTGGCAGCCAGGAAATTACTGCTTGAGAGCAAGTTACACCACTAGCTCGAACGCAAGTCGGGCCCATATTGGCTGTGTCCCTGCCAATTACCATAGTGCAAGCTGCGTCACGCGATGTTCGCCGAGTTACAGTCACTGAACGAACGCTGATGCGATGAGGCTGCAGAAAAATAAACGTAACATTTACTGATTGTATCTAAACCTAATGGATCAATACAATAACAAATGTTTTATACGTGTCGTTATGGTTATGAATATGGCAGATAACTAGAAGCGAACAGTGATCAAACTAAACTCTTAATCGGTGCTTTCTGAAGATGAAAGTGTCAATGACTCTACATTAACCAATAAACCGCTAAACACAGATAGATGTTTAATTAAAGGATCTTACCCGATTGGCATCGACGCCTTCGACTAACGCACGAGTGCGTTCAGAGGCCTTGACGGTAGTCTTGAGAACGCCGTCGACGTAAACGTGGTAGCTATCGATGTTGGCTTGCATGACTCCTTCGGGGGCCGTCCAGCCAATCAGAACGGACTTGTTGAGCTGTCTCTCCAGTGTCAGCTGTCTCGGCGCAGGCACTAGCGACGAGAAAAACAGCTCGGCTGTTCAGGTCAAGGAAATCGCGAACAGGAGCGCAGCCAGGCAGGCGAAGTGCGAGTGATATATGCGAAGAAGCGTGCAGCGAAGTCCAGTGGTAACGGGATGGGGAGAAAGGAACAAAGGATCAGCTATAAAACTATTTCATCTACATAATTATAGCTATGGTAAATCATTACCGTCGTCGGTCGTTAACTAGACTAAAAATTTAGATAAGCTTTTTTTAAAACCTCTATAATATGATAGTTGTAAGAAAATGGGAGTTTGATGCATGTGGATTTGCATGCGCCTATCGAAAGTATCAAACTTTATTTGCAATGCTTGATATTTTACGAACAGTAATAAATTTAAAAAAGTGAATAAAAGCATGGCACTTGGCATCTAGGATTGACTGTTCTATGAAATTGTATGAGACGTTTACGAAATTTTACGAAAAATATAAAGGATAAGATACTAAATTCTTTTAAATTATTATCATTAGTTAGGAATAAGTGAGTAGTGCAAGTGCAGCCGTTTGCTTACCATTGTCGTCATCTTCAGGCCCCTCACTGATGTCGGCTACTTCGCTAAGCCGGGCGACGTCGCGACTGATCGATATATCACTAATGGCTGTAGTGTTAGCCTCGTCTTCCCTTAATGTTTGTACAACCGCCTGAAAACCAGAAATAGCATTATAAATCTTTATCAACACAGATGTAAACACCAAAGCCAAACAATAAATAAATGTAAATAATTTCTTTTTGCCATAATAAATTACATCAATTATTGTATATTGTAAACGTAAGTAATCAGCACAAAAGAATCTGGTTTTATGGGCTGGCTCCTATAACGACAAACCTTAATTTCAGGTAACCAGGTCTCCACATACCTTGCACACAGCTTTTGAAGTAGAAAATAAAATAATAAAACTACTAGAGTGTTAAGTATGTTAGGTGTGTTAAGTAGGTATGGTAGGTATGCTAGTCGGAAAAGGTATACATAACATGATGTCCTTCGTCTTACCTAAGAGTTGGCTAAACTAGGCATAATAATAACAATTAATACTATACTAATCAACGATATTCTTACACTATTTTAATCAACCTCGTGATCGTCTTTTGAACAAAATACAAAATGCTTCACATTTTTCTCCGGCAATGTCACTCCAAAATCCATTAAAAACACAATATAATAAGCACTTGTACTCGTATTTTTGACTCTCATGAAATTACGTTCTATTCCATTTTCACACAAACAAAATTAATGCATTGCAGTTCAAAGAAGTAAAAACACAATAAATGCAAGCGTGATTATGTTTACAGTCGCGTCTCGGTAATAAATATTAATGGAAATGTGACTCTGTTAATTTTTTTAAAAGTAACATGAGTACAATGTTTATTTGTTTTGAAATACGAAGTTTGCTCGCTGTTCTAGATGAATTGTTTTGTTCTGTACCTTGTACATCATAGAAAAAGGTAATAAAATAATAATTTCAATATTCTCTTAGTTTCAGCAAACGATCATGATGGAAGACAAATGCGTAGATATGTTTACCGAATGACTTATAAGCTTACCTGGAAGGAGTCCAAAATTCTTCATCTCCTTCTAACTTCTAAAATAGATCACACGAAATGGTGTGATTTATTTTAGAAGTTAGAAGAATGATAAATTCATGATCTACTAATGACTAGACGTGAAATAGCTGGGTATACAGTGCGAGCCAGTGTGCGATTAGAAATGGCTCAATATTACAGCGTGCATTACTGTCAAGCAAGTGTACTGTTAAACGATTCCTTGTTATTGCTCCAGCTTTCGTATCGCATAGGAATTGCTTGCACTTACACGTGGGTCGTGAGATTTGTATTCAAAGTTATTTCACTCAAGCCAGCCTCGCGAGTTCGCGTTTGATGTCGCAACATTGCAAAATTTAAGCGCTTTCTCAACACAGTAACTCGTGTATAAACAGTGGATCCAAGTACAATTTTAGTTAATTTTCAAAGCAACTGTCGTTTGGCTAATTAGAAGCTCGCACTGTAAAAACTAGCACATAGGTAATTGCTTACCTGGTGAAATTCCAAGAGGTCGTCTCCAACCAGTCTCTGTACAAAGTTAGCAGGTACTAGACCTCTGCGTCCGTCTAACAATTCAGCATCTAGCATTGCCGCGTTTGAGTCTGGTGGACCCCAAACCAATAAATAATCGCCAGCGCAAATTGATAGCTCTCCTTCCGCACTTTCGATACTGAAAAACAACTTTAATCAGATATGTTCTCTCGAGAGCATTAGATGGTATATTGTACAAAGTGGAACTTACTCTGGGGGGTCGTAAGAGAAACGGGCAATGTAAACACAGCAGCGACCTTTACCCGGTATATCTAACATGTCTACTGTGGGAGGCACTACACCATCAGAAGGTGCACCTCCGTTCATGTAATGCGTTGTTCCACGCAATTGAGCTAAAATATTAATAGAAAATTTAGATCACTAAATGGTCATCGACACTGCACGTGTTCATATTTTTCTAGATTTTCTTTAGTCTTACCGTCCATATCAGGCATAATCCTTGACAAAGCTCGTGGGTTCCGATCATGGCTGCCAAATCCTGAATCTAAGCCTCCTAGTCTATCAGTTCCAAATTGGCTATCTAATCCTAAGCTCCATGACGCTTGGTGCGGCGTTACAGGAGTAGCTACTCTGCCCACTCCCGATGTGGTAGTTCCATATCTACCTAAACCGATATCAATATCATCTAAAGGTTTTAGTTTGATATTCATAGGATTTGTTCCTAAGCCGCTTGACAGCAGCGGATTCGTATAAGTTCCCGTAGTCCCATAGGGATTTGTTCCAGTTAAACTCGTTAGATTTGTAAGAGCGTTGCCTAGCCCGCTGGTGTAAGATTGTAATCCTCCAAGCGTATTTGAAATTCCACTTGGTAAACTGGTTTGAACGTTGTTCAAGCAGCTCGTTAACCCGCTGCCTGCCATTGTTCCTGTGTAAGTAGGGCCAGTCAAAACGCCTCCCAAACTCATGGCTGATACATTTCCGGTGAGATTTTGAAGGTTGCTCTGCAGTCCTGCTAAGGTGCTGGATATCTGTCCAATGTTGTTGACCAAAGGAGCTGTTACAGGGTTGGTGAACGTCACTTGATGTGTATTGGACAATCCGTAAGAGTTGGTGGAATACGCTGAGACTGGATTAGAGTAAGACGTTGGATTGTGTGCGCTCATGGAATAAGCAACGGAGTTGGAGCTGGGAGCGGTGAACTGGCCAGTGGCGTGAAGTGAGGATAGAGTGGGCATGGTGTTGCTCTGGCAAATGGCTACATGGCCCAACGTACTCGTGTACGAATGTGGTAGCGGCGATGGTGCTGGCGAATGGAATTCTCCTAGGGCCTGATTAGATCCACTTGGTTGCATGCCTGTGAAAACAAGACCGATATATTTAGCACGGTTTTATGCGACGGTTTGTAATGTAGCTTAACTATTTTAAGGTATGCATCCATCATGCTTACTATACCGGATACGTAATTAAGCTATTATGAACACGCGCCCCAAAACCCTAATGGAGGAATGCGCTCACGGCAGTGGCGATTAAACTGCTCGGTGTCATTAAGTTTTTGGTATAACTTACCGTGCGTGGTCGATCTAGTATGTTCAAGCTCTGCGAGGATGCGGTTGTCCTGTTCGATTTTGGCCATGATGCGTTCGATCTCGGACGCGGGTGCTGGCGTAGTTGACCACGTGGTGCCGGTGTTGGCACCTCTTGCTCGTAAAGATGCTGATAGCTCTAGCTGCAGTTCCTCGCAGCGCACTGTTTCTAATGCCGCCTATTAGAAAAATGAGGGTAGCAATTCAATCTTCTATTGTCTTTCAAAAATTTTTGGTAACGACGTTTGTATACGAGTATATTTATACATAATATTTGGTTAAACTATAGTAATGAAAAATTAAAATTGATAGTCATGTAAATATATTAGGATTTTTTTTCATATTCCGTGTTTGGTTACCACACAAAAAGTTATTCAGAATGACGAATACAACCTAGTTCATGTTATCGTTACACCGTTCCTTACACCCCAATATGGCCTCTCTTTGTCCCCCAGGATTAGTATTCACCAGCAGCCATAAGTAAAATAATGCTTTATAAATAAATATACTAGTTATTTTATGTACTACGGTAAGTACGCACGAAGCTTTTGCTTTCATGTTATATTCGCTAAGGTGTTGAATTATCGGAATCCTTCTTTCTTGAAGGGATACAACCTGTTAAGGGCATTTGCCCTTAAGTTCAGAGTGAACGGCATCTTTTAGGCCGCCTTAGGACTCCTAACGTTCTAATTGACATCTGGGTATACTTTAAGCAGGTGAATAAATGTGTGAACAAAGTTAGACATATCTCTTGCTTGAGACGGTACCTTTTTCTCCAGCTCTCTAACCCTGGACTGTAGGGTTTCTACGTTGTGCGCGTCGAGCGGGTTCCTTTGCGCGTTGCGGAGGTGCGCGAGCGCGTCGGCGTGCGCGCGCTCAGCGTCAGCGCGCGCGCGCTCGGCCTCGCGCAACCGCCGGGACACGGAGTCCGCGTCGCCCACGCCAGACATCCCGCCACTGTAGTTCATGTTCTAAAACAATACAAAACACAATTCAGTAAACTTAAATCTGAACTTTTTTTATAAAAATGAAAACCTCAACCGTTTGCGGAATTACATATATTTGCCAAATTTTATTGAAATCGGTTAACCGAAAGTGAGTGAAATTCTATAAACCGTATTCATCCCCTAATTTGCCACCCTTAGAGGTGGAATATTTTCTTCAAATTTCAACGGGACCACTACTGTGGTAACTCTTTCTAACAGAAAAAGAAACATCGAAATCGATTTACAAAAAAGTGCAGTCGAATTGAGAGCCTCCTCCTTTTACTTGAAGTCGGTTAAAAAGTATTGTCCACGACCGTGCAGCCTATTCAGGAAAATGAATAATCTTCACATTCAATACGCTAGTTCGCGAAAGCAATTAGTTCGCATAAGTCGCCACATAATTTTTGTTAGACAGAAGTTTTATTTCAAAGCAGGACGCATGTTCCTTGTCATTTTCTACAATACCCACCCAGAGCACACAACAACTAACGACTAACAACACGGTTAAAAACATGTTCAATAACCTGATAAGCTACACATAAAGCATTGTTACCATCGTACGAGTTATCGATTTATATTGAAATCGAGTCTATGGCGCCTGCCGCCGTTTGACGTCAAAGATAACAACGAACCTTCTGCCGACGCGGAGCCCGCGAAACCTATTGATTACTCAAATGATTGACTGTTTCTATATCACAAAATACCTGCCACTTAAACCAAGGCTAGAGTCTATTAATATCACGTGGATATAACACTATTAATTTTAATTTACGGAATCTTGTGAAGGCATCTACTAATTCGCATGAAGAGTTACAATTTTTCGTTCATTATGCCAACATCTGACACCCTTGGTGTTGACATAATAAGGCCACATCTGCAAAGTGACAACTTTTGAGTAAATTTCAGGTTAGTTTTCTGCACCTAATTTCTGTGGCAATTTATATTATTGTATATTCTAGAATACTATAGTGAAGTATAATTTCATATTCGAGTGTAGTATCCCGAAATAAAATTTAAGAATGAACATGCTGGCCTACTTAAATAATAAAAATTGCCACCGAAATTAAGTAGTGATTTAAATTTTTATTAAAAAAAATAACCCAACTTCGAAAGTTTGTGGAATTGCATCTATTTGCCAAGTTTTATTGAAAACGGTTAACGTGGTTGAAATCCAATAAACCTCATTTATAGGTACCCTAATTTGCTACCCTTAGAGGTGGAATATTTTCTTCAAATTTAAATGAGACCTATACTGAGGTACCCTCTATCGAACAAAAACGAATCATCAAAATCAATTCACAATGAACGGAGTAATCGTGTAACATACACCAAAAAAACGGACAGTCGAATTGAGAACCTCCTCCTTTTTTTAAGTCGGTAAAAAACTAACCTGAAAATTACTCTTTTCAGGAGAAAAGTTTAAAGATTCTACGAACGAAATTAGTACATTACTTTTTTATGCTCAAATATTAAAATTACAAAATATCACATAATACATAATTTGTTATAAACATGTACATGTAAACACAATAAAAATGTACTTCGTATTATTTATGAGTTTTGTGTGATAAAAAGCAATGTGATCATGTGGCTTTTTTATACCAAGGTACCACTCACGGTTGGACTCTGTATTTCAGTAACTATGCATGCTATCTACGTTTAATAAGGCCCGCAAACGCTACTATACATATACCGTTACCATCGAAGGTACAGTTTGATCGGTACAGTTTATTGCACATTTATATCCACACACCCTATCATCGTAGCCATCTTCATTTCGTTCCGTTCCGCGATTGAGACAGACGATTGTTTAAAGGCTGATGGTTTAATCCTCGCCTAAAGAAAATCGACGCGAAGACTGGCGCCGTCGACTAGTATTATTTATTTTATTTATTATATACTATATTATGTAATATATGGTTCAGATTACAGAAGACATACATAACAATATGGTAAAACACTAACACTATTTATTTATTTACACGTATGGACCGTGACGTGTCACGCAACGTGGGTGTCCGGTAGCTTACCGCACAGTTCATCCGGTTCCGATTTATCTATTCAAAATTCAATGCTGTTCCGTACAGTTTGGTAAAAATTGTATTACAAAACTGTAAAGTTTTCTCATACACACGTTACGATCAAACTGTGCCGATCACAGAACAATAAATACAGTAGGAGTGGTTAGGTAGCGTCTGACGCGTGGCAAGTATAGGTTTGGAAAGACCTAGTTGAGCCCAGTCCGCCATTTTCGCTTTGTATGGTATGGTTATATCATTCTTTCGTCAAATTCAATCAAATTCTCTAAAATAATAATAATAACGCACACACTAAAATCCCAGATAATCCTGTTTTGGAGAGCAAAAATGATAGCTGCACCCTTAGAATGATAACGCAGAGAATGATAGTTTCATATCAAACGAACTGTCACAAGTGAGGCAAAAATCGAATTCATGTAGGTTAGTTTTAGTAGTAGGTTAATTTTCGGTTTTAGTGAATATTTATATAAAAATACATGTTAGTATCTATTTTATGTTTGTCTGACGCATTTTTACACTTATTTACCGTACGTTTAGTAATTTTTAGCTAATATTCTGGAGCTGTTCGCGGTGCAAGTTGACCTTGAGCGCTGAAGGCCCGCCCGCTCGTGTAGGCCCTTTGGGAGCGCTTCAATTTGCCTCGCTTAGCGTGTGCGGGCTAGGTTTCTATGCGTTATTATTCTAAGGCTGCACCAAGGTAAATCTTATTTTAATAAATTTTCAATTTTCTGTGCATCGAAATCATTTTTTGTTACAAGAAATGAAAGTAAAGCTTTTACCCCTGCAATATGATCGCTTCTTTTTTGGAGAACTAAATTAATAACTCCAATTCATCGTCGCACAACAATTAAACGCTAGATGGCAGCACATTGATTGAAATTTCAAAACGTCGTAACTTGCAATAATAGGCATTGAAAAATTGAATTCTCAACAATATGCCAACAGGGTAAAATTTAAATTATATTAACAATCTATAATTTATTATTTCTTTTAAAATTTGAAGCCACGACCAATCATCATCAGATTTTATTAGATAAGATTATAAGAAAAATGAAATCCTTTTATGTACATTTTTAAGACTGTAAAAGCCTAAAATATAGGAATGCAGTAGTCTTGCGTTAAAATAAGTTAATAAAATTGAACAAAATCCAGACTTTATTTAAAATAATAAGAGATTTCCACATTACATTCTTAATTTGTAAGCAATAGGACGTTCGGTAACTTTCATTCGACAAGTGTGTTCTGAATAACGTTTGTCGCTTTTTGCCGGTCGAGAAGTTCGAGTAATCGACGGGATCATTCAGAGTGCAGTCGCGGGCGCGGCGGCGGGTGTTGGCGCGCGGGTCTTTAGCGTCTTCCCTTTCACTACGCTACGAGCGGGTAAATCCACACGTCGAAATCGCAAACAGACGCTAGACGCTAGACCAAGCACTGTGAAAGGTACAGGCGGAACGAGCCAATATATCTATATGCATCCACGCCCGCGCCCACCTCGAGGCAGTCGCCGGCGCGCGCGCGGCCCTATAAACGCAACGAGCGTCAACGTACATGCGACTTACACGCACCTGCGCCCGCTCCCGCGCCCGCTGCCACTCTGAAAAAGGCCGTACGGATGTGAAGTCATTTCGGTTCGGTTTCGAATACTACAGTTTGACCTTCGATTCGGGTGTTACGAAAAAAATGAAAAGAATTCGGTCGACAACTGAGTTATCGTAAGGTTCCGAATCAACCCCCAGGTTCCATAATCAGTGGCTAACTTTTAGTTCCACGCAACCGAGCCGCCGCCCCGTCTCGAATCGCCCCGTAAGAAAGTGCGCTGACCTGATTTCGTGTCCCCCCTCTTTCTCCCTTATCCCTCCCCTTTTGGTCCTGCCAGACACGACGGCGGCTGCGGGCATGATTACGGGCTATTTTATACCGTTTTGCTATATAGTTTTTGTGGGTAAAACCCAAACCGTCCGTCATGTTCATGGGAAAACCAGATATCGATTACATAAGAAAAGTACAATCGTGTACATTTATAGAATAAGTGAGAAAATAATTTCGAAATGGAAAAAGAGCGGAACAATACTTCAATTTAGAAATGGAACTATTTTTTTTAATCCAAAGCGCATATATTTGTTTTTTTTTTTTTAATAAAACAATTCGGACCGATTTAGAAGTTCCTTGGTCACGGCTTGTTTGTTTCAAAAAAGAAATACAAAAATACGCTATTTAGATTCGAAAAGTGTTTAGTCTAATAATCCCGAAAACCGAAGAACTCGATAAATCCTTCAGTTTGTTGGATTCACACTTACAGGGAGTTCTTGCGTTCTTTAAAATTGATGTGATTATTGAAATTTGCTAAAAATCTTTCACTTTTTAAACCCCTTTGATGAAACACCTCTACATTATCTTACGTACTTAAGTGTCAAGTAAATTAAAAATCACGGAACATACAGTAAGTCGCCAATTAACTAGTGTATTCATAAAGTTTATAGACTATAGTGGCCATGTTTCCACAAAGCGCACTTTTTCCCAGACCTTCATCTCTAAAATTCAGTATGTAAGTTCTAATTCCAGTACCATGTGCGCACTAAGTTTAGTAATATGCGACAGCTGTGAACATGTGCTGCTTGCTCACTATTAGGGGGGAAAGAAGGGAGGAAGGAGGTCATGCTCGGTTGCAATATAAGTACTAAAAAACCATAATAGAGCCATTTAGTTTGCGTTGTAAACAGATTTTATTGAAAAAGTTAAGGAAACGATTATCTTTTAGATCTTATTTTTTCTGTTCCTTTTTGTCTAACCCTATACTGTGGATAGTCGAAAGATTCGCATGAAGCCGTTACGCTTCCACATTTATATGGCGAACGGTTATGGAGTGGAACGCCATAACTTAGGCCTTTGTAAGACGAGAGTGAAAAGGTATTATTTAGGTGGGCATGCTGCATCGTCGACCTCATCGTCACTTTCTATCGGGTGAGATGGAGGTCAAGAGCGTACACCACCACATCGCATAATCTCAATGGTTCTCCATTATGAAATACTACCAAGTAACCAATCGTCAGCGACAACATCTTCAGCGACAAATCGGATTACCGGAAGACATTATGCCAAATCGCGTCCACGCTACTTCATGCCATTTAAACAACTCCAATAGCGCATAATCATTATTCTAAACTGCATATTTATATATACACTCCCTTTAATACCCTTTTCCCATAAGTCCCGATACACATCTTTCAACGTCAACATCCTCAGTGCTTTCTTACACGCTAGTCGGTTCAGGGTACTCCTGACCCTTTGCAAAATGAAGAATGAAAATTAATTTTTAAAATTTTTCATTATACCAAGCAATGGGACGAACAAGTAGTGCGCCTAGCGATATGCGACATGCCTGTTCGTAGCAGTTGCAATGCTACTTAGAGTTTTAAATCGCAAAAATTAGAGGAGCACTGCCGCTGCGCTCGTCGCACTGAAACAAGATGACAAGTCCCGTATGTCCGTAAATTCACCAGCACATTACACAAGCAGCAATTTAGTACTGCGACCTCTATTTCTGCCGCCAAGCAGTAATGTCAGCATTACTGTGTTCCGGTTTTGAAGGGTGCTGGTGAAATTACAGGCACATGGGACTTGTCAACTTACGTCTCAGGATGACGGGCGCAGTGGCAATGCACCTTAGATCTTTGCGATTTGAAGAGCCGAGTGGCATTGCAACTGTTATGGACAGGCGTGTAATTTACCATCAGACATACGACTTGTTCGTCCCGTCACTTGATATTATAAAAAAAACACCCTTACAAACCGGAACGCGGTAATCTCATTAAAAGCGGCTGCAGAAATAGTTACTTCCTAGAACAAAGTCTTTCACTTTGTACTGGTACTATTTTATTCTTATTTAATTATGTTATTAATTTTGCTTTACTAACGTGCCCATAAGTTTTTCTATCAATACGCCTTATTTATAACGTGAATCTCTTCATTCATTACAAAGAAGTATAAAGCAGTGGTATCATAATCGTCAATGCCGAGCGCCATTAGCAACTGATACACGTCATATTGATGGATTGGGATATTCCCGGTGGGTGTCTAGAGCTCCCGCCTCCATTTCTAAGGACGCATTCAAATAACAACATAGATAACCTCAACAAAAACTGAACAGAATAAATAGCTTCGTCTTTACCGTTCGTTCGTTCGTTCGTTTTGTTTGTCTGTGTTCGTCACATGGATATTTTATCTATCATTATTGCCATGGTAGTAGAGCTGGTAGGACTTCTATTAACATGATCTGCTTAGTTTAGGTAAAATGACATAAAATTTTTAAACATGCTATTAAGTTGTTAGCAAAAATTGTGTGGCTGTCGAGAAACTTACAATTTAATTGCTCATGGGGCCTACCACAACCTCTTAAAACAATATTACTTTAACATTACATTGTCTCTTCGTACCATAACGTGCTTAACAAGCTTATTGTAATGTCAAAAATATGATGTTTTATTGGCAGCTTTGTGGCTATTCATTCATTCAGTTCGTACTATGGCATGACTTTAACATTAAAGTAATATTGCTGTTATGTCAAATTTATTAATCTTAAAATAGGTACACGGATGCAATGGAAATAATATTATTTTCAGTTTTATTGTCATAATATTGATTTGTAATGATTAAAAGTAAAGTTGAACTTATTTATTTACATATGTCTCTTCAATATCTTGTTTATTTTTTATTTAATAGCATATAGTAAATAATTTTGCGACACGTAACGTCGGTTTGTTTGAAAAAACAAATATACGCGATTTAAATCCGGAAAAATAGTTTCATTTCCTATGTGTAACAATCGCGAAAACCTAAGAACTCGATAAATAATTTTGCGTTAAATAAAAATGCACAATTTTTATTTCGTAGAATTATAACAGCCCCATCTATATGCTCCTTGGCGAAACTAACAGTTGACACTAGACTACAGTTCCGATCTCACAACGTGACTATCAAGACTCAGCTTGTTTTATTTAGTTTTCTTCATGAAAATGCGGAATAATTATTGAAAACATCGTAATTTTAATAGATTTTATTATTACGTACTTTCTTTTCTTAACAGTCAAAATTCTCTGAATGTAAATAACATTAAGTACTTAAACATTATACTACGATAAGACGATTCGGAACATAAAAAAGAAAAAGACGGCATTATATAGTTCACATAGCGTTATCTCTTTCCTATTTTTAGTAAGGAATAGACAATATTGGGAAATCATTCGTTCTTTCAATCAGTTTTGCAATAATACATTACTTAATTGACAGGTTCGTCATGGTACGATTATGAGTAATATTATAATAAGCTTACTTTAAGCTTACATTGAAATAAGATTGTTTTTGGAAAGGTTATAATAGGCCCCTTAGTACTCATAGTGCATGGAATTCCTTAGTGTGTGGTGAAGTAATTAGTGTGGTTGTCTAGCACACTTATTATTATTATTATGTTTTTCTTTTCTCAGCCTTTTCACTGGTCTTAACTGGTTTTATGAATCCAAAGCAAATAAACGTAAAATGGTGCGTATTCGTATTGAGAGTGTGTTCGGATGAGTGCTATGATTATTATTATATTCAGTGGACATGTGACATTTAAAATTATTTCCGATTATATTTAATTATCTTCAAAACAAATCATAATCGAGAAAAATATTTTTCTGTGTCAAATTTATATATTTTTTTATTTATAAATAAATTATTACACATGTAATATATATCTGACATTGTACTACTCAAATTCACATTTCATTCCTAATTCGTAACCATGCTGCCAAATTCTCTATAATAAATAAATAAATAAATAAATAATAAATAACACACACACTCAACATAACCCCGCACTAGGGAAACCCTGTATCGCGGGTGCCATGGACACACACATAGACAACCACAAATTACACCCAAACTCACGAGAGAAATAATTGTAGGCCATACAACTATTTCTCTCGGCCCGGGAATCGAACCTGGGACCTCTGGGTGGCAGTCCGGCATGGTAACCGTTCGGCCACAGAGGCAATTAATCATACATATTTATGGCATTTGACAAAGGTTAATTCATTATAGTTTTTTTTTATAACGTAAAGTGACGGGAGGAACAAGTCGTGCACCTGATGATAAGCTACCCGCCCGACCATAACAGTTGCAGTGCCACTCAGAGCTTTAAATCGCAAAGATCTGTAGGGCACTGCCACTGCGCCCGTCACCCTAAGACATAAGTTGATAGGTCCCATGTGCCTGTAATTTCACCACCACCCATTAGCCTTTAAAGCCGGAACGCAGTAATGCTGACGTTATTGCTTGGCTCCAGAAATAGGTAAGGTGGCGGTACTTCCTGGACGAACTCTTTCACAAGGAGCTCTAATGCCACTTAATCTACTATGGAATAATACGAAAAACTGACAAATGCTGTATTTTTCCAAAATTAAGTTTACAATTTGTAGGTACAACTAAAATAATAATGTGACAACCCTACGCTCCAGGTGTAGTTATTGATACGCCAAGCAGGCGGGAGTTGCCCTACTTGTTATTTTTCTTCTTTGGTATAAGACTCCAGACCATACCCGCAAACCTGTACATGTTTTAAATGCACTATGACTTAGCAAATACATTATCCATTTGTTTATTATTTATGTTATTTTTAAAGATAAATAATTTAATAATCCTTGAGTGCAAGTTAAAATCCTTGTAGTCTTTTGTATAAACGAGGGCAAGTTTTCTGCTTGGCTCATCTTTGAGGTCGAAGAGACGACATCCCGTCTAGACGCTAGCTAACGACTGTCGTAAATTTCAACTCGTGGCACTACGTCGGTGTGTCGGACTACCTCTCATGTTTACTTGACTACAAAGCATAAAGACTCCTTTAAACTAGAACTTATTAAATTTGCTTATGCACACAATGTTCCATTTATCTAAGGGTCTAAGACTATCCGTCATTAGCTTACGCTTGTGGGAAACAAATTACTTAATCTATTTATTCCAACGTTTTAAGGACTCATATTGACTCCCCCCAGTGGTCATGATAAATTTAAAACAGAAAACTACTATCAATATCGAGTTTTTAGGGTTTTGCGATTGTTTTATTCAGGAAAAGAAAATACTTCTCGGACTTAAATCGCATATAGTTGTTGTTTCAAACAAACATGTCCCATGGTCACGGCTGACTGGATAAAGTCATCAACCAGTTATGTCTATGCAAAACACCCTGTTTTTAAAGTTACAAAAGTTATTATTTAAATATACATACGTAGCAGTGGAGCTCCTTGTGAAAGAGTTCGTCCATGGAAGAACTGCAACCTTACCTCGCCAATGTCAGTATTACTGTGTTCCGGTTTTGAAGGGGTGCTGATGACATTACAGGCACATGGGATTTGTCAACTTATGCCTCAGGGTGATGGACGCAGTGGCAGTGCCTCTCAGATCTTTACGATTTAAAGTAGTCTGAGTGGCACTGCCACTGTTATGGGCAGGCGTGTAGGTTACCATCAGATGCACAACTTGTTCGTCCCATCACTAAGAATCAAAAAAAAATAAAGCCACCTGTGATTATACGTCAAAATAATACGAATTACATGAAACAAACTATTTATGTGTAAAATTTTATAATTTTTTTAATGAAGTATAAAAAGTTGTCGATTACTTGCTTAGTGTGGTTTACCATCAGGCGCGCTACTTGTTTGCTCCGTCACTTGATATTATAAAAGATATAAAAATCTTGTTTTTAATACTAAAGAGCATTCCAATTTAAGGTTGTGTTAATGTTTTACAAAATGTTTTGTTTTCGTTGAGGATGAGGAAAATTAAAACCCGGTTCTGCTCGCTGCAAAATTCACACTCGCACTCATTTTATTTTTGAAGGGTACAGTCAATTACAAAACTGGAACCAGATTTTTTAATTTAATGGCCAAAAGAACAGCGAAGAAATTAACGATACAGGTCGCCAATAGTTTTATTTTAACAATATGAATTTATTTTGGGTTATTGGTTTAAAAAACAAATACACGCGATATAGATCCGAGAAATAGTTTCATTTCCTGTTAGTAACAAAAGTTATTACTATTGTCACAAAGATCGACACAAAGAAAAATTCCTTCGGTCCTACTGGACTCGAAACAGTGTCTGTTGCTTCACCGTGGCTACTGCTCTTATCTACCAAGCTCATTGACTTACAAATAAATGGACGACGGGTCTAATACAAAAAATGTCCCAAGTCAACCTATTTAAACGTAGTGACATGTCAAGGAATATGAAAAAGCTAAAACGTTGAATTTAAATTGTAATGTCATCGCAGTACTGTCTAATTTTGCTTGCTTCGCTGTCAGTCGAACAAACGAAGACTAGAGCGTGAATGACGCTCTGTATCCGATTTTAACGCCCTATAAGTCCGACACTTTTTAGCGCGGACCCGACGTCCATATAATTGTAAGTCAATGACCAAGCTACAAATCGAGTCAACGGATTTTATGAATTTGTCTATGTCCTTGTTACAGATCTTTGTATTGTGTTTAAAAGCCTTTTAGCGCCATCTGTAAGGCATTTAAAAATTTTTTTAATCATCATAATATATTCATCATGACAGAAAAAACATCATGATGATGTTAACGCACGCGACCATGCGCACACACGTGATTCGGCTCGAAGGACCACTTGTTTACGCAGGAATGCAGGGCATGAAAGATAGATCTTCTGTTCGTTTTCAATATGCTGAATATAATGTACTTAGAAAAGAAGAATATTTAAAACAATGCGTCTAATGCGCTAATTCTCGCAAAGTGATAAAAAAATGAGTTCCGATGCGAGGCGAAGTGCGGGAGGCGGGCCGGCTGCGCTTTTTTGTCGCGTGCGGTAACAATGATAGCACTGTACCGTGTCGTAAAATAAAATAGTATTTAGCCCATCCTGGTTTATAATTTCAACTCCGCTCATCAAAACATGTGTCAGAAGATGAAGAAGATTTTAAAGGCGCGAACATTCAAGACCGGAGCACAATTATATGAATGATGAAACCTCTCCGAATTGATAGCCATGTGCCGGAACAGTGGCGGACATGGAAATAAAAATTTGAAATTTACATTGAAGCAAAAATAACCTAAATGATTTGCTTCGCGACAAGTCGCTATATTTTTTAATTTCATAGGTGACCAAGGCTTAGATATTTTCAATTCCTTTTCAATAGACAGAAGCTAGACAACTTACAAAAATTTGATGAAAAATTCAACCCGTTCAAAAATTATTTCTACTCACCTAAATCTTTTTTTCACTTTACATCAGTACTGTATAACCTTTAATACATTATACATTTTTGTGTTAAACACATGCAGGTGTATTTATTTTGAACTTTAAAGCAAGTACCTAAACAACTAATTTTACCTGCATACTGAAAAAGGTTCCGATATCCAGGCAACAAAAGCGAACAATATATACCGAAGGTGGCGAGTTTTCCATATGAATTTGACAGCAATGATACGCGGTCTAATCGCTACAAAATACTTGTAACGTTTTTATTAAAAAACGGACATCAAAGCTTCGTGGAATTACATCTATTTGCCAAGTTTTATTGAGATCGGTTAACGGAAAGTGCGCGAAACTGGATTCATCCCCTAGTTTATCACACTTACAGGTGGAATATTTTCTTCAAATTTAAATGGGACTAATGATGAGGTATTCTCTTTCCATCAAACAAAGAATCATCAAAATCAGTTTACAAATACAGAAGTCATCGTGTAACATACATAATCGACGAACTAAAACGAAATTAATTGAGAACCTCCACCTTTTTTTTACATCTGTTAAAAACGCATTGTGCAGCCATCACCCTTATACTAATGACGCAAGTAGCGACACTAACTCTTGCCACTTAAAACCCAACCAGATCGCTAATCAGTCACACTCCACACGTCATGATCGTCCTCGCCGGCGAGAATGAGAATCCCCCCGTAGTTCCACGCGTAGTGGTACTGCCTTGTTGTTTTTTTTTCGTTTTCAAAGAGCAAACCCGGAGAAAAATGGATACAATGCACGAATTATAAAGTAGTCATAGGCGACTGATTAATAATCTTCTCAGTTGTATAACCTGAAAAGGCTGACTGAAATATAGTTAATTTAATAGTATCTGTAATACATTCGAGACGGTCAAACGCGCTATAATAATTAATAAACGTGGTATAATATTACACTTTGTATCATTTGTTTGCGTTACAACCGACCCCACTCACTGTTTCAACCGCCCCTGGTACTGGACGGTTGAAACAAATTGGACTTTTTGTTTCAATTAGATCTTGTACTAAAAATAACACACCGGGTGCTAAAATATCACTGTCCATTGATAGATAGAAACACGCTCTTAGACTTAATATAACTTCATCAACAATGGGCTCATAAATGGTAACACTAAGGACGATACAAGCGCAATTGTTTCAACTGTACCCAGTCTACCCTACTCGCGCAAATTCATTTCTACAGCACGCACTTCTGGTGGAAGTCTCCAGTGGCGTTCTGGGGATCTACTCCCGCATTCCGTCCAACAATCAACCAAAACAATTACTGTCAAATAAGTAATAACACTCTTTAATACAATTTTCTTAATCGAAGGGAAGAGGGAAAGAGGTTGACCTAGGCGCAGCTACATAGACCAAATTAAGGAAGCGACCGGTGTCGTGTCATATAAGGAGATTAAATAGCTGGCTTATAGGAGTGGTGATTGGTAAATGCTCCACCGATAAGAGTATAACTCTTACGTTTCGACTGCAGCAACGTACAGTATTGAAACTACAAAATGCATACTTTATAGTAGAGCAGTTTAAAGTTATGTTCATCATGACGTTGTTGTTTATGTTTTATAACGAAATTAACCACACATCTAACTTGGCTAATCATTTTTAAACTCCGATTTCAAAAAAACAAAGAGCAAAACAAAAAAAAGCAACTAAACCAAGCTAAAAGTAAACGAAAGAGACATGTCCTCACTCTCTCGCATCGAATACTGACGATTCGGTCAGTTACGAACTGTGCGCGCACACCGTCGCTTTAGAACAGTATTGATAATGATTGTCGCTCATAGTGTGAAGTACCTACCGATAGTATTCAATTTAAAACTTCCCTTAATATGATTTTTTTTGACCAAATTTCTGATAGTATATCATATACTCTTACAATTTGATGCAATAAAAAAATATTTTGATTTTGCAGTATCGATACTGTTTGTTGCGGCTATTTGTAAGTCAAAGGTTGCGGCAGTCGATTTAATAGTGATGTCAAAAGACAATGTCAAGTATGAAGCTTCATTCGCATCATGCGTCTTTTCATTTCGACGAGTTTTACTTATTTGACTGTAATTGTTTCGGACGATGGTCGGACGAAGAACCAAAATAGACCCCCTGAGCAGAGGTCTTCGGGGGCTTCAGCTTTAGTTTTACGTTTTTAACAGATTAAGAGCCTTCAGCTCGCCCTTTTATCCAGTGGCGCAGTCAAAGCCATCAGCGGCCTATTGCAAAGTGTTCTTCAGAGAGATAAAAATATGCAAGTAGCACTATTAATAACTTATAATTTTTTTTCTGTAATAACATTTCATAAATTCGCAAATTTAAATAATATTCGACTTAGTTTCCTACGTGACTTACATAACAAAATGTAACTTGTAAAGTAATAAGGTTTCCTGTTGAATTTTTTCAGCTTAAAATTAACAGAGCTCGCGTGTGTAAATTTAAAATTTGCAGAAACAAGTGTAGGCAAATAAACTTGTGCAGGGTCTGCACTCTGATTAATGAACTAACTTATTGCGAAGTTTTAAATAATGTTGCACTGATGCATTAACATAATTAAAGTTAGAAAATACATGCACCAGTCGTTACTACTATAGACTGATGTATGTGTGTATATAATTTAGACAACCGAAATAAATGTAGGAACTTTTACTACTAACGTATATTTGTTTTTCAAACGAAACGTTGGTTTGTTTGAAAAAACAAATATATACGCGATTCATATCCGAAAAATAGTATCATTTCATATCTGCAACAATCACGAAAACCTAAGAAGTAAGTTGGATTAAGAACTCCAAATAAATACTTTAATAATTTCGCGGTAAATATTTTGTTTTTGCAGTAGTTATTACGTGAGCAGTCAAGTTGTGAAACTATCTAGCTCTGCATTTCCCAAAATTTTTCGTTATCGGTACGCTTCTTACATTTTTCTAAAACTGTGTTCATAGGTAAACCCTGTGTTATTGTTACACCATAATTATTAAATAGCATAAGATAGTGCTCAAAATTCTGTATTTATAAACAGTTATAGCTAGTTAACATGTCCGACTTATCGGAACTTATCCTAACGATGCATAGCTGAAATACCATTAAACAATTTCAACATTCTAAAATTGGTTGGTATGGTTTTTAAATGATATCTCAAAAAAATATTTTGTCACGTAACCTCGTTTTAGTTAGCGGACGCCAGCAATATACTCGTAACTTTATGGCTATAATTTATACATATAATTAATGATTTAGTTTTATTGTTTATACCAATTATATTTTATAATTAGAACTTATCTCTCCAACATTGCTAAAAAGAGAAAGAGCGATCTGTTGTCCTATACGGCCCTCTTAAGAAAGAAAGGCACAAGTAGCAAATTCGAAAATCTTATATAAAGATTTTCTTAGCTTTTCTAAGAAAATTAATTTATATTAGGTAAGCTTTAAGTTCATTTACATATGAAATATACACAAGACATAGTTTACACAGAAACTTACATGGTATTTTGATTAGCCATCACAACACGGTAATTTTTTTATAAAGATATAAAATATAGTAATATTTGCAGTAGCATAGAGGGTGGCCCGAATACGATGGTCAAATTGAATATTATTATATACCTAGTAGCCAAATCAGTTGTAAGTAGTCATGCAATACCATGATTGCATATTCTGCGTAGAACCGAGTTCATTTGCATATTAGTACAGCTTCATTTGCAACACTGCAATGCCTCTCGGATATTCAGTTTTTCAGTAAAAATTAAACAATGATTCACGATCACACCACTGGCCGAATGACGCATGTTTTTAAAATGAATGCATAGTATACGAAGTTCTAGGTTCTATGATGTATGTTCCCAATGTGGAAGCGGTATGAATATTAAACTGTCTAAGCAGTATTTCGCTAGATTTTACTGCATCATGTCGTTGTATCAGGGAAATAATTATAATATAATAATAAATAACACACACTCATAGCCCGCACTAGGGAAACCCTGTATCGCGGGTGCCATGGACACACACATAGACAACGACAAATTACACCCAAACTAACGAGAGAAATAAATGTAGGCCATACAAACCTCTTGAGTGGCAATCCAGCAAGGTAACCGTTCGGCCACGGAGGCAGTTAATAAATACAGCAACCTTACTTGTTTTTATTACCGTGTTTTGAAGGGTAGGTATGCTGGATAAATTACAAGCACTGGGGACTTGTCAACTTATGTCTTGTTCATCCCGTGACTTGGTATCATAAAAAAAAATAAATGTAAAATAGGAGGCAAACGAGCGGACTAGCCGCTAGCTGGTAATTGTCGCCCATAGACATCAGAGGAACTGCCTATGCGTTGCTAGCCTTTGAGAGCCCTATTGACTTGTTTTTTGAAGAACGTTAAGTCATAACGCAAATGAAATACTTCAGGAAGGAGTCGATGAAAAAGTTAAACATCCAAAAATCATGACTCAATGACACTCCTCTCTCCCACCTCTTATATTTAGGTACCTATATACTGGTGCGCTTATTTTTGTTCACTTTTTGCGGAACTTTGTATTTAGAGTGACCGATGCTAGAACTTGTAATAAATGTAAATACAAAATATGTAGGTAGGTTTTAAAACTTTGCCGCAAAAACACAAACACTGTGGACAAAAAACTTTAATTACAAACAATTTAAAGTACTAATTGGTTTACTTTGAATTAGAAACTACTTGCTACTTTGCTGAAATGTAATTTGTTGGTACAATTTTGCCGAACGCTGTTTCGAACTTTTTGAAAGGAATACTCCATCGTATGCCGTCAACGTAAACTATGCACTATTTCAAGCCATTAATTACTGTAGCTCATTCAAGAAAACTCAAACTTTATTCCTTAGCGTGCAAAGGTAAGAAATCGATAACTTTTAGAGCGGAATAAAGGAATGCATTAAAGGTGGGGAAAATTAAATCTGTACAAAACAATTTGTACACGAACAGTGGTCATTGTGCCACCGTCAAACATTCAGTGGGTTGCACGCGATCTCCAAAATATTCGGTAGAAACTTGTTAGTCGTACATATAGAGCAACTCTGCCGTCCGCTTTAGAATATTGAAATTCTTTAATGGTATTTCAGCTATGCATCGTTAGAGTAAGTTCCGAATAAGTGAACTAATTTTAAACTGTTTTTAAAAAAGAATTTTGTGCTCTATTCTTTACTAGAATAAATACTCGACTCTTTTAGTGGACGGCAGAACTATAAAAAAAGTCATTAGAGATACTTTAAGGGACTTTGTTACCCTGTAGGGCTAGCATGATAGGGCGCGACTTGAGCGAGAGCGACATAAAACTCGAGGTCTCTATGCGACAATAGCGGTAGATCTCGCGCTTTATGTCACTCTCCTGCAAGTCGCGTCCCATCGTGCTAAACCTACTAGTAAGTATTCACAATTTCCCCGCGTTATATTTTCTTTTTTACTAAAAATGTACTACTATGAAGATATGAGATAACGAGGTGAGTGGCAAAATTAATTTTCAACAAAACGCACCCTTGATGCAAGTCAAAAAGTCTTATGTGGTTTTACATCAGTACAGAATACTAAAAAACCGACCTCAAACGTTCGTGGAATTATATCTATTTGCCAATATTCATTAAAATCGCTTACCCGAAAGTACGCGAAAACGGATCCATCCCCTAGTTTACCACCCTTAGTGGTGGAATATTTTCTTCAAATTTATATAACCAATACTGAGATGTTGCGAATTAAAACCCTTTGTGAACGACGTAAGATTTAATCATTCTTCGAGCAAATTTCTGCCTTTTTTAGGTTTCTCGAGATTTAAACGACCGCCTTGATCGGACCTACTATAGCAACTGATTTTGTGGAAAAATAATAAATGTGCTTTGTAACATTTACAAAATACTAAGACAATATGTTTAGCCATATTTTTTTCAGAGGGACGACGTTATCTAACTACATTGGCGTAACTCCAATATCGGTACTGTGGATCTGCAGCCTCAAAGGGCCAAACCTTGACGAGTTGCTTACTTTGCATATAGGTTTTGTTTTATGATGCTAAGTGATTGACGGCCACTGCGCTCATCACCCTGAGAATTGAATAAGCAGAGGTTCAACCAAAAGGCGCAGTTATATTTGTTGGTAACTTACAGAGAATTTGGCAATATGAAGACAATATGAGGTGAGCTGTGAGTGAGCTGACAGAAACAGCAGAACAAATATGAAATATCAAACATATTCTATTTATTATAATTATTAATATAAAGATTGAACACTTAGAAAAAACTCCTTTCGATCCGGCCGGATTCGAACCGACGTCTTCTAACTAACTAAGACACGGAAGGAACCAGCGGGTCTCACGAATTTCTCTACATGTTTGTTTTGTCGGATCTTTGTACTTGGTTTTAACGACTTTTTAGCCGTAGCGCCATGTATGAGAAATCTATGAAAGTATTTCGTCACCCATTTTTGATAGCTTTACACCTACCAGCCCTGGCTAGAGATCTTATTTATATTTTAATTAATTATTTGTTTGTACATATCTCACAAAATAGAACTTATAAAATAGGCTAGGGTGTTTATAATTAAAGACAAACCCAATGAGGAACACGTAAACATAAGTTGAAAAGACCCATGTGCCTGTAATTTGAAATTGTTTAATGATATTTCAGCTATACATAGTTAGAGTAAGTTCCGATAAGTCGAATAAGTGAACTAATTTTAACCGTTTTTAAAAAAGAATTTCGTGCTCTGTTCTTTGCTACAATAAATACTAAACTCTTTTAGTGGACGGCAGAACTATGTATACAAAAAGTCATCAGAGATACTTTAAGGGAGTTTGTTACCCTGTGGGGCTAGCATGATAGGGCGCGACTTGAGCGAGAGCGACATAAAACTCGAGGTCTCTATGCGACAATAGCGGTAGATCTCGCGCTTTATGTCGCTCTCCTGCAAGTCGCGTCCCATCGTGCTAAACCTACTAGTAAGTATTCAAAATGTCGCCGCGTTATATTCTCTTTTTTACTAAAAATGTACTACTTTGAAGATGTGGGATAACGAGGTGAGTTGCAAAATTAATTTTCAACAAAACGCACCCTTGATGCAAGTCAAAAGAAAAGACCCATGTGCCTGTAATTTCGCCATTACTCTTCAAATCTGGAACGCAGTAATGCTCACTTTGCAGCTTGGCGGCAGAAATAGGTACATAGGTAAGGTGGCAGTACTTCCCTGGACGAAATCTCTCACAAGGAGCTCTACTGCTAGATTAATTTGGCACTGGTGTTAGCAAACTATTTCTGAAAGATTGATGTGTTTTAGTCTTTATTCTTAACTTCAAACTCTATCATATTTCAAATGAATCAGGCCGTTTCCAAAAAAAAATCCGAGCTGGGTGAAGCTACCTTCCAACCTATACGAAATAATATCACTGCTTAAAATAATATTCAACAAAAATACAGGGTATTTTCACAGAGCTTTTAGCTCAGTAGATATTAACCAAGAAGTAAGAGAGGAATTGTTCGTCAATTCCTTTTTAAAGAATGTTTTTTAGAGTAGTGAGCGCGTACACGCCGAAGCGGCGGAAACTTTCAACTCGGAACACTGCATTGTCGAGATCGTCTGTGGTACATTTAGTTTATTTCATAGCGTTGGAAACTGTTACAGAGAGGTTTTAGCGATTAATGGTAGCGTACGGATAATTCTGTGATATTCGCCTGCCTGTAAATTAAGTCCTATCTTTCGGCGGGAGTTCGAAAAAACTAAGTTATTAAATCCAGAGAAGTACTGCCATCTTACCTATTTCTACCGCCAAGCAGTAATGTGAGATTTGCTGTATTCCGGCTTTGAAGGATTTAGGAAGGGGTACTGGTGAAGTTACAGGCACATGAACCTTGTCAACTTATGTCACGGGGTGACGGGTGCAGTGGCAGTGCCCCTCAGACCTTTGTGATTTAAAGCACTGAGTGGTACTGCACCTGTTACGGACAGACGTGTCACTTACCACCAGAGCGCGACTTGTTTGTTCAGTTGTTTGGACACTTGATCTCATAAAAAAACCAGGAGATAACTCGCAGAATGTGCAGGACAAGACACAAGCTATATTTGGTTGAGAATGAACAATATCCATACGAAGGATCTATTCTGAACAGTTTTTTCGCCTTTGTACACTAATATTTTAAATTATTTCTTAAATAAAAAACCACAAAGATCGAACAAAGTCAAAGAAAACTCCCTGCGATTCGGGTGAACTCGAGCCACCGACCTGGCCATACCGGGGCTATCGCTGTCCCAGCTGAACTACGGAACGAGTCAGCAGGCTTTACGAATTTCTTTATGTTCTTGTTGCTATCATTGGTTTTGGTTTTAACGGCTTCTTATAATTGGCATAGCGCTTATATTTTGTGTGTATGTGTGTGTGTGTGTGTGTGCGTGCGTGCGTGCGTGTGTGCGTGCGTGTGTGTTTTACCTACAGTAAATGCAAGAATAGCACTATCTCGCGCTATAAGTCGCTCTCGCAAAAGCCTCGCCATGTGGTGTTAGCCCAACAGGAGTTCCAAATGTAAAATCGCTGTTTTGGCGCTAACGGTACTAATAAACCTGCAAATGGTTGTAAAAAGACATAGGCTTATTGACATACTCGTTGCGAGTGCAACTCTAAGCTACATGCCATGCAGATTTAGATAACTATGCTGGTGATTTTTGTGCTAACAGAAAAACTGCATGAAACACGGCTCTGTATTAAACTCGCAATGTTAAAAGTTTGCCACCCCGAAGGAAATTAGCGGAAAAGAGAAAGAGGGCCTGTCAGAAAAAAGATGGGAGGCCAAGAGAGTTGTAAGCGTCGCAAACAGACGCCTCGCGCCCCGCCCGTCGATTTGGTTGATCTATTCAAATGAAGTCTGAGTTACTGAGATAATTACCCCCAATGATCTGTGTCAAAAGGTCAATCGTAAAATTGCTGGAAGAACTTTGTCAATACTAGAAAGACCTTTTCATTATACAAAAAAGTGTTTTCTCGTAATCTCAAAACAGAATAAGTTAAAATATACAATAAAAGCTTAAAAGTTAGAAACTAAAACTAGGATTAAACATGAATAAAATTGGTACCCTTAAAAAACTAACATTGAATATTACCCATTTCTTTGTTTTTCAACATAAATATATAGTAGTTCAAGTGTGATGTATATTAATAGAATTAACTTCGCCCGACGTTTCGATTGAAGTTTTTCTCGAGTTACGAAATAGAAGAAATGTCGTAACGATTAAACCCTTGCCTGCGGCATGGGCTTAAAGTGTCGTCCTACCTACTTCCACCCTAGTAAAACAATGTACTATCAAGAGAGGTACGTTTTTTACAGTAATTCTAATGCTATATATATTAAGCTTATTGAATATTACGATGTTTTATTATCATGATATTTAATTTAGTTACGATCGAACACTAAGAAATATAGTTTCCATCCGGGTTGATTTCAACTAACGCCTTCAGCATACCGTATCCGACGCTACTCGCAATCCCAACTGACCACAGATCGAATCAGCAGACCTTACGAATTTTATATACTTTTAAACTTTCGCGTTGCATTGTACTAACATTTGGAAACGGGAATAAACGCGTTTACATCCGAATAGGTATTTTTCACACCTACCTAGTTTCCCGACGTTTCGGCCAGGTTGCACTGGCCGTGGTCACGGGCTGACTGGTGATGCGGTGTTTACGTCTCCATATCGTTTCTTCCAATAGTTTCTTATGAATTTTTCTATGTGCTTGTTGCAGATCGTTGTTTTTTGTTTTAACTTAAAAAAAATCAATTAAAAGTTAATAGCGACATCTCTAGCCAGGGCTGATAGCTGTAAAGGCATCTAACTGGGTGACGAAATACTTTCATAGATTACTCATAGATGACGCTACGGCTAAAACTTTTTGAAAACCAAAAACAAAGGTCCGACAACAAGCACATAGAATAATTCATGAGGTCCGATGGTTCGTTCCGTAGCTTAGTTGGCATAACGCCTGACACGGTTTGCTAGGAGACGTCGGTTCGAATCCGGCCGGATCGCCGGAATTTTTTCTAAGTGTTCAATCTTTTAATACTTATAACAAACTAGTGGAGTAATTTCACAATTTTTTGTGAAATTACTAAATTTATTATTTATTAAATTAATTGAACATCAATTCAATAAAAATTAAATTTTAAGCTGTAGATACAAGTAAAATAATGTTACAACCATACGCTCAGAGAGAAGTGTTAGGCATTTACGCGATATTAGTCGGGTGTTGCCCTACTTGCTCTGTACTAGGTCCGTGAGTTCAAAATGCCGTAATGATATCTAAAAAGTAATAGACGGACTGAGAAACAAAGGGGCTGGAAGCTACCTTATTCAAAATATTGGAAGTCATACAAAGGGAAAAGGGTGCCATTATTTTGGGCGCCTCGCCTCAAGGACCCAATTTCGTTCACATCATGTAGCCTTGTAGTAGGTACATCTACAGCGTTAATGTATTGTAGTCTAGGCTCTCCTCGAGGCTCTCCTGGAGTTAGAAAATATGTGAAAAAATACAATAAACCAAGTTTTGAAGATTATCCCAGTTCATATTTATAAAAGTACCTCTCGCTACGCAACACGAGCTACGTCCAAGTCTACAGTATGTTATTCCTTTGTTTCGTTTCTTCAACTCCGTTAGGTTACATATTATAACATTATGGAGTACCTACAGCAATAAAATCAATATTCATTTACCAACAGCGTGTGAGTACTTAATAAAACCTGTTTTTCTCAGCCGTGGTAACAATATTGAAACCTACGCGTTGATACGAAAAGGTCAAACTCTGTTGGCGGCGGTTTGTTTATCTACCGATATGGGGATATGATTATCAATTTTATTAAACGAACACTGGATATCAGTTATTATTGTATACAGGTCAATGAAGGCACCTGTACTTAGCAGTTGGAGGTACCTATATCAATAATAATAATGTGCCAGACGTCCACGCCAATTCTTGTCATAACAGCCGCATTTGCAATTTAGTAACTTTCGAAAGGCATGTATTTAAATAATATTTTTGAATTTGCAACAGCACGGGCGAAAAAAACGTAAAGGTCACTTTTTTATGATTGATCCTCTTTCTCTGAGACATAAAATAAATTAAAACGGTCGATATTTTAATCTGTTCTGAGTTACGTAAAAAAAATTTGATTTGTATCAATTATCTTTAATAGTTTTATGTTGGGCTTCAAAACTTAAGACAAATGAGCGTTAAAAATAAAATTTAGATACTTTTGTTTAGAACTAAGTAAATGTTGATTATATTTATAAACTAATATCAAATTATATTAATTATAATATAATTTGACCTGAAAACATGTTCGGAAACGCAAACAAATTGGCTTCTGTTTTTTCATTTCCAACTTAACCTAACCTACCGAATAGAGGGCGCAACCAACCAACCAAGATTCATAGAAGATCAATACCAAAAGATATGCTGGTTATAAATATCGTCAATCGTTTAAAGAAAAGACCGATGATACAAAAAGAGAACCAAACATTATTTTTGAATACTATCAATAATAATATTAATTTAGTATGCTTAAACATAATAATAGTGTTGAATGCAGTTCATTTATAATTTATCCGTAGATCAACGAATATGGATGGAACAATTTATAATATATCAAACATAAAAAATATTGTTTATTTTAAAAAGTGCCCATTTACAATAGATCAATTATTTCTATGAAGATCAAATATCACCTAAAGTTTTTTTCTTTGATAAATCTCAATTGCTCTGATTTTGCTTGAACTATGAAACTGAATCTAAATAGGACCTAAATAAAAAAAATAATATACTTATTATAATATGTTAAACTTTCACTAAAATGTCGATTACGTTAGTTATGATTAGGAGAACAGAATTGCCCGGTCTCAAACTAGGAAATTCCCTGTACTATGGGTACCAGAACAACGGAATTCATTCTGGGGCATTTCTCAGAACACACAGGCCAGAACTAATTTAGAAAAGTTAATTTTAGTCTTGATGGGAATCGAACCCGGGACCTCCTCATCCAGCGCCCATAATGCAAACCGTTAGGCCACTGTGGTCGTAAATATACATCCTTCCAATATATATACGTTCACTAAGTTCTCCTATAAAAAAAATTAGATCATATTCAACTATGTTACTTCAATTTAGGTTGAAGAAAGCAGATAAACACGGCAAAATAAAAGAATGAAATATATTAAATATAGTGGATAATGCAATTTTTTATTTTCTCGTTAGTATTTAATAGAGTCAGCCTTGGACCATGCCAGAGGCCAGACCATGGAACCTCTAAACGGCCCAAACGTTTTCGAAAATACGTGTTAGAAAAAACAAATATACTTACGCGAGTTAAATAAAAAACACGTGTAACATTCGTGAAAACCTAAAAACTCGATAGTCTTTATTAATTTGATGCCTATGTCCATGAGAACAAGAATGAAATTACATATTTGTTGATTCTTTGTGGTACGGAAGGTCTTTTTACGATATCAAGCGACGGAACAAACTAGTCGTGTGCCTGGTGGAAAGCGACACGTCTATCCATATTTAAAATTTCTTTGTATTTCATCATCAATTTCAAAGGTGGTAGTTCTTTGTGTGTAGTGGTAGAATATTCGTCTGCGTACTACACCTTACATAATTCCACCGTAAAACACTATGGTTCTTCTTTTTACTATCATGTGACGGGACGAAGAAGTGCTACGCCAGAGCAAATTTAGCAGCGTTTGTCCGGGCAAGTAGCCCTATTTCTCTTTTGAAGGGTAAGCGTGTTGATGAAATTACAGGTACGTAGGACTTGTCAACTTATGTCTCAGGGCGACAGGCGCTGTGGTAGTGCCACTCAGGGCTTTATTATTTTTGCGTGTAATTGATCAGTATGTCGAGATGCATTATCAATATTATTATGATTTGATTTGATATTTTAGTATCAGTAGAGTTCCTTGTGACGGAGTTTGTCCAGAGAAGTACTGCCACTTTACCTATTTCTGCCGCCAAGCATTAATATCAGCATTACTGGGTTCCAGTTTAGAAGGGTATATGGGTGCTGGTGAAATTACTGACTTGTCAACTTATGTCTCAGGGTGACGGGCGCAGTGGTAGTGCCACTCAATGCTTTGCGATTTTAATCTCTGAGTGGCACTGCAGCTGTTATGGACAGGCGTGTAGCTTACCATCAGGCGCACGACTTGTTCGTCCCGTCACTTGATATTATAAAAAAAATATGACTATTAAAAGAGCTTACATCTACAACTATAAAACATGAGAGCTGTTCTTACAGCTCAATTATATACATATATAGGTTGTATTTATGTTACGTTTGATATTTCAATAGTAGCTTTGGAAGTTAGGAGCGTCTGGTTATGGTTATATTGTGTGGTTAAGAGGGTACGCACACGGAGTGTAATAGAGCAGCCAACCGCAAAGTAAGCCCGAACTTATAATTCATAATCATAGGAACAATTTGTGGATTACCAGCTAATTTTTTAATCCGTTAATTGATAAACCATGATTTTCTAGGTCACTTTTATTCCTGTCTCATTTTTTTAAAACTGTTTTTAAAAAAAAGTTTTTTTTTGTAGGGTGAAATATACATTTTATTTCCAAATATAGAAAAGCTTTACGTGTGTGGCCTGGTTAAAATATAGTTCCAGTCATTCTCTATCGAGAAAAAATGTTGCGTTTGCAGATGCTTTCTGATTTACGAGTAAGGGAACGACAAAAATCGTATTTAGTAGTAGTAAAGTTCGTTATGAAAGAGCACGTCTAGTGAAGTACTCCACCTTACTTATTTCTGGGGCCAAGCAGTAATGTGAGCATTACGTAGTAGAACATTATTAGTAGACCAAATGGGAAAATAGACCAAATGGGAAAGTAGATTAAACGGGAAAGCAACCAGGAAAGTAGACGAAATGGGAAAGTGGACCAAACAGGAAAGTAGACCAATCGGGAAAAACAAGCGGACCGATCGGAAAAGTAGACCAATTGTACCGAAGGAGTTGAAATTTCAGACATATGCCACATGTCAGCTTCTATCTCAGGGTGACGGGAGCAGTGGCAGTGCCTCATCAGATATATGCGATTTTAAATGTGGAGTACTGTAACTGTTCCATAACAGTCTGCCCATGCAGACGTGTCGCATCACTAGGTGTACAACTTATTCATTCCATCACCTGGAATCATAAAATGTCTTTTTTATATTTTTCCTAGATTCCACTCAAAAAAAAAAAAGAAATTTTGTGTAATTCAAAGTGTGTCGTAATTATCAGTCTAGGCCTACTGTGCACCACGGGGTACACAACATGTCGCTTCGATGCGCGATTTAACGGTGGAGGTGACGATAGCTGTGTTGGCACGGCGACTGCGAAGCGACAGGCAAAATGTAGTGCAGTTCACAATGTAAAAAAAGTGAGGTGACCGAACTTAGACCAAGTCCGTGTTGTTTAAAATTATGATACTGGACATACAACGTATCGGACTGTTCTTATAGTTATGGTTTTTGTACTATAATCATAAAAAATCGTCGCCTTATCGCTAGAAGATACGAGTATATGTACGCCATTGATGTTCATCATTTTCCAATAGAAAAAGATATTGTGATATTTTAGAATTCTATTTTCATTCTACATGTTTTAATTGAGCATTAATTTACAGACAGAGTACAGCCTGTAGAAGCTGGGGTTATAAAGTTGATATAGGTTATGTTTATAACATTGTCCTGTTTTATGCTTCAGATATTTGTTCGTAGTAACAGATAACAACTAGTTATTAGTTTGTTCCCAAAAATAATAAAGAACTTGCCGAATATTCTCAAATCTGCCAAACTCTGCCACATTTAGTATAAGTTATCATGTTCTGCAACAATGAAAATGAATAAAAATTTAATCTACCGAAATGACAGGAACCCGTCACAAATGGTCACACTGATCTCAATATCAACGTGACATTGACATTGGCAAGAGGTCTCCTGTCAAAACGTTCCTTTGCAACTTTCATTATCTCTCAATTAAATATTGTCTTAATATTTTTGTCACATTGTGTTTTATTTTTTGCTTTATGTCGTTACTGTTTAGTTGATCATTTCATTAGGTATTTTATAGCTTTAATGTTTTATGTGTGTACTATAAAATAACCAATAGGTAATTCAGGTCGGTAAACATTTAATCATGCTTAAAATGAAACGTACGTACAATAATGTTACCTAATCTATAGTCGAATTGAATCAATTGCGTTGTGTTTTTACATCTATTCTAAAATACAATGCTTGCAATTTCTTTATTCCCGACTTCTAAAAATATAGGAAAATATAGTTCGGCATAAACTAACACGCAAAATTATACTAGCAAAGTCCATGAACGGTTCTTCGTCGTTATTGGAGCAGCTTTCGCTACCCTTCTTTGAATTTCTTTCTATGATCTTAATTCATGTTACCCCACGTTGTATGTAACGTTATGGTACGGAGTACTCAATACTTAGTACGCAATGAGTACTGAGTATTAACACATACAAAGTTATAGGAAATAAAACTACACCCACCAGCATGACTATAAAGTTTTAGTGCCTCGACTTCTGCTTATAATACTAACGCTGCCGCTGTCTTTCTATAAAGTAAGGTTTGATCGAAACAAGGTTACCTTTCAAGACATAGACAAACAATACTGAATATTTTATGGATTCATGCCTTGTGTTTGTAATATCGGGTAGTGTCCCCGGAGCGACTCTGGTATTCATGGTACTTACAATTCCTTAGTTGTTAATACCAGGACAATTGTTGTTGTTTAATGATATAAAGCCATTCCATGTTGTTAATAGGAAAATTTTGTAAAATAAAGTCTAAGCCATCACGCGTCCTAGAGACACACTATCTGTAATGATTTTAGTTTTTTTTTTTTTCAATTTTTATCGTATTATAAATTTTATAATTTTTTTAAATGGTGGATGATAACAAAGCTACACGTTAGAGACAATAGGATGCTACAGTACCATAATATCAGGTTAAAAAAGAATCCCGGTTACTCATTTTTTACTAATGACAGTTTGACTGCCTCAGTGGCCGAACGGATACCTGCTGGGCCTACATTTATTGCATGGCCTACATTTATTTCTCTCGTCAGTTTGAGTGTAATTTGTGGGTGTGTATTTGTCCATCGCACCCGCCACAGACCAAACTGGCACCCGCGATACAGGGTCTCTCTATTACGGGGCTATGAGTGTGTGCGTTATAGATATATAGTTATAGATAGCATTTTTAACACCCGACACAAAAAGGGGAGTAAAAGTTCATTTCATAAGTTGGACTTACCGGGAATCAAACCCGGGACCTCCGCATTCAGCGCCCACAGTGTAAACTGTTAGACTAATGAGGTCGTCAGTATACGTCCTATATGTACATGCCACTGGTGTCTCTAAAAAAGTGATAAGGAAGGCAGAATTAATGTTAATGGTTAACTTTTAACAAAACTATCATATTGTTTGCATGGATATTAAACTGCGGCGATTCTCGTATATCGTGGCTCTAAAAATACCAAAACATTAGCGTTTCACCTCAGCGCTATCAAATAATTAAACACATTCCTATATGTAGTTAAAACCATACTCATAATATTCACGCATGGAATGGGGTTATTACAGTAATCTATAATTGTTCTAACTTTAAACCTAGCGACATATAATCAATATACTTTAAAATAAATATCGACCGAAACATACGGTTTTACTTATTTACGCGTGGAAATGTTTAGTGGAACGCTAAAAATAGGTCAAATTATGACATGAACATTTCATGTCAACCACTGGCCGTATATACCACAAAGTTCAATTTGTAATCTCAGTACAGAGTACTAAAAAAAACCGACCTCAAAAGTACGTGGAAACATATAATTACCAAGTTTTATTGAAATCGGTTACCGGAAAGTGCGCAAACCCGGATTCATCCCCTAGTTCGCCACTATACGGGACTTGACACAGGATATAATAAAAATCGATTCTCACTACTCAAAGTATATTGAAAGAGAAAAACGCCTGGAATTGGAGAATAGCAAAATCAAGTTCATGCGTGAAAAGCCAACCCTAGAGGTGGATGATCTTCTTCAAAATTAAATGGGACAACAAAAAAAGAATCATGAAAATCGGTTCACAAATACTGGAGTTTTCGCGTAACATACATACAAAAAAAAACATACAGTCGAATTGAAAACCTCTCCTTTTTTAAAGTCGTTTAAAAAAGAATTACTTCAACATCTTTTGATTCGAATTTGGAAACAGAATTATTTCAACATCTTTTGATTTCGATTAAACGTTCTGGCATATGTAGCCAGTGTTTCATGTGAACATTGTTATCACAATTCAACCTTTTTTAAGTATTTCTCTAAATATGTCCAAAAGTGTGAGACATACTCAGATAGTGAAAACTAACTATATACGAAACTTGTTTCGTATCAAAAAGGGTAAATTTTAAATACGGAATAACTTTGGGCTCCGTCTATCTCCGGTGATTTTCTTGCTGCTTGCTACCAAAATATTCTTAGCATGCTGGCAAGATTTCTTTCGTGGTCAGTGAACTCCACACCTTACTTTGATACAGCCTTGTAGCACTCCTAAATCCACTTGAACCATTAATTTCAAAGCTGCTAGGATTCATGTTTCTTCATAAAACTAGAAAAGAGCGCCTTATTGAATCCTACAGCATACAGTACTAAAATAGGACCAAATGCTCTAGGTTTTGGCCTGGCAACTCTGTACCTTTATGTCTATCCCCTTCTACATCACCTCAAACTAATCCTATTATATACGAATTCCGAAGTTTTCAGAATTTTCGGAAGTGCTTTTAGAAGCGCCGAAATAAAATCTAGATGTCCTAAACCATAGAAAAAATGTTGCCAAATCCTTAAGAACATTTTACACTGCCACGTATGGGCATTTTAATTTTACGTTCTATATTTAAATTACATACCAGAGAACATAGAACTCGCTCTGTGGTTTCGTCGTTATCAGGTAAAGAAGATGTGTTTATTAAGATCTACCATTATTGCCCACACACTGATAGATGAACAAGAATTATAGCATTAATTCCACAAACCAACAAAAACTAATTTTGCTACTAACAGCTCACGTTAATTGTAAAAGCAAATTCAAAGCTATTCATTAAAACGTGTTCTATGAATCATGAATAGAGCGCGCTGCGTTAGTTTTCCTAGAAATTCGTATTGCAGTCTGAGTCCGTGGGCGTCAAAGGACGTCTCGTCAAAGGTCACCATCAAATGCCAAGTTCAGAGAAGATAGTCGAAAACAATAAGTAGATTGATCGATACAATGTTTCATACAGGAGGAAATCCGCGGCTGCCTCCAGAATGCGGCCAAACACACGGCCCTAGGATTAGGATCGCCTTTGTATTGGACAGCCCGCCGCCGCTGACGACTAGCCTCGTTATTTTCACATTAACCCTCCTTCACACCTCTTTATTCGAGCAGGAAATATAAACAATATTCACGAGTTTCAGATAACGACCGATCGATAACCACGGGCTGAATTAACCAGTGCCACCAACAGAATAGGCTCACGCTGGTTTGCGACCAACAATTGTACCGCTAATGACTTCATTTTGCATGATTATAATATCAAGGCTACACTATGAATATATGTGAAATAGGTACTTACAGAGGCAGATCCTGGTTACATGGGCTCCGCGGTACACAGCACCAGCGTGAGTTCGTTCAACAGATGCACCTTCTCGTGGCCACTCCGTCCTCAATTTGCGTAACATTTATATAACGAAACACATGCCGCGAACAAAACAGTCGGGTCAGAGGCCAGGCGCGCGGGCCTCGGGCCTGCCTCCTGCCATATTGGTTTCGATCAGAGCTCACGGCGCAGGACAACGAGCGGCCGCCGTCGACACGCCTCCGCACGACCAGATGCAATATCGCGATACGAGGACGTTCTCTTCCGAAAAGTAGGATGTCACTCAAGATACGTTCGATGGGAAAATATAAAATCGTGGTTTGGTCGGGCGGAGCGGTGGGCCGGCTGCGATGGGCACATGCCGCTCGATAGTCGGGCGCGTGCGCGAGGCGCGGGATTGTGACGTCACGCCTCGCGCCGCCGCCCTCCGCCATTGCACTGTGATTCCCCCATAGGCCATAAATCAAAAAAAATCATTGGCTTATCCCGGTTAGATCAACTCACTAAGTTAGTAACTAGTTAACAAGCTTCCAAAAACTATAAATATCAATGTAATTAGGTCACGTTATCATTCACTTTTGTGCATCGGAAGTGAGCGCATCGCGAGACTAATTATCACCACGTGTGAGTCATCGAAACTTAATCACTTTGTTTTTGAGTGTCACTATTCCAAATCAAGTGTTTACGTGTTGTGAAAGCATGGAGATCCAAGAGCATGGTATGTACTTTTATTATCAATTTTTTTTTAATTTTTTTTATGCATATTTTTTTTTATATAATTTTTTTATTGAAGGCAGTTTTTTGGTGAAAATTTTTGGCATAACTTAATTTCCTTTAGACCTACAACTTTTGGCTGCGCTGAGCTGCACCTGAGGTATATGGTTTTTGAATAAGGAGTATGTCCTTATTAAGAGCTATAAGTTTCATTTGCATCTTGCTGCCTCTTCTTGGCTTAAAGGGGTGTCAAAGTATGCATGTCCATAGTATTGAATTTTTAATTTTTTTTTAAGTTCAGCTTTCATATTGTTTTAGGTACATTTTTCAAATGTTCTGTATCGAGGATGACAATTTTTGATATTTGGCACTCTAAAGTGGGTAATCCAAATGAAAAAATGCAACACGTCCTGAGCACTTTGACCGAAACATCATCCCTTTCTGACGACATCGAAAATATTGATTTAGAGACTTTAAGCCTTAAAATTAAGAATATTTGTAAACGAATTTCCCACTACTGGGCAAAGTCGAATCGTACTAGATCTAAATTCTTAGAAAAATATTCAGATTGGCTGCATGTCGTTGAAAATATTGATGTACAGCGAACTGAGTTACGTGTATCTCAGAGCTTTGACGAAGTTAAACCATCAACTTCTTCATCGCATGGCCGTCCGAGAATTAACTTTGACGACACCAGTAAACGTACAAAAAGGAGAAGATTGGCTAGTTTGTCTAACCAAGACCCTTCTCTTGTACAGTCATTGCTCAATGCGTCCGATAGCTTGTCTTGTCCTGAAATCGATTCTAGCGAAGTTTTATCGCTCATTGTTGAAGCTCAGTTAACTCGACATCAATATATATTAGTAAAGAAATTTATAGACAATAAGTTTTCAAAAACCATTTTCCCATCTTACCAAAGTGTCGTGGAATCTAAAAAACACTGTTATCCTTCAGATATTACTGTTACAGAATCATCCGCCGAAGTCGAACTTCAAAGTTTATTAGATCATACTGCCAATCGGATTCTCAAGTCTCAAAAAGATGTTTTGGATAGTGTACCTAATGAGTCTCTAGATAAGATATCTTTGATAGAGAAATGGGGTTTCGATGGCAGTACAGGGCATTCAGAATATAAACAGTGTTTTTCTGACTCCACTCTTGAAGACAGTAGCCTGTTTGTTACTTCGTACGTGCCACTTCAGCTTGTTTTGACAACAGATAACAAAGAAAATTCAGTAGTTTTGTGGAAAAATCCTCGTCCTTCATCAACTCGATACTGTCGTCCTATACGCCTCCGATATTTGAAGGAATCGACTGCAGTGTCAGTTGAGGAAGAAGCTCATTTTAAAGATAAAATAAGGAACTTGCAGCCTACTGTTTTCAAGGAAGAAGATCGCGAATATCGCATTACTCATTGTTTGCAACTTACTATGGTAGATGGTAAAGTGTGTAATGCACTTAGTGGTGTTTCTTCATCAAAATGTTTTATTTGTAACGCCTTGCCCAGTGAAATGAACAAAATTGACGAATGTTTAAATAAGGAAGTCGATGAGAGTAAATATGAATTTGGTTTATCACCTCTTCACGCGTTAATACGTTTTTTTGAATATTTTGTTCATGTCGCGTACAAGTTAGATGTTAGGAAATGGCAAGCTAGGTCCGCTAATGACAAAATGCTTGTTGCTGCAAAAAAATCATATGTTCAGACTCAATTTAGAGAAAGATTAGGGCTTATAGTGGATAAGCCTAAAAGTGGCGGAAGCGGAACATCAAACGATGGTAATACAGCCAGGCGGTTTTTCTCGAATTCAGAAATTTCCGCTGAAATTACTGGGATCAAGAAGGATCTCCTAGATCGTTGCTGGATCATCCTTCAATGTTTAAATTCGGGATATAATATTAATAAGACGAACTTCGAAGAGTTCGCTTTAGAGACGGCTCGGCAGTTAGTTGCCGAGTATCCGTGGTATAACATGCCTGCTTCCGTTCACAAAGTTCTAATTCATGGTGCTAATGTTATAGATTACGGTTTGTTGTCAATCGGAGAGTTGTCTGAAGAAGCAGCTGAAGCGACTAACAAATACATCAAGTCTTTTAGAAAAAATCATACGCGTAAAATGAGTCGCATTGTGACCAACACAGATTTAGTAAATAGGCTGCTTCTTCATTCAGATCCCTTCATAACAGGTCTACGAAAGTTACCTGTTAAAAAAAAAGGTGTACTGTCAAAAGCTGTATTAGACTTGTTATGTATTTAAAGTTAATATTGTTGAGATTTAATGTATTTTGGTATAATTTGTGTTTTGTTTGTATTTTGTAAAATGAACTTTTTTATGTATTTTTATTGTTTTAATTTATTCATTTGTGGTTATTGTTAATACAAATAATCATTATTTACACAGTTTTACCATTAAAAGTCGCAGTATAAAATGTTTTAGATACATCGTCTAAAAACAAAATTACTGCGAGACATTTTTACACCTAAATATTGTCAAATATTTTTTAAAATGTATAATTTTATTAATTTACGTTTACCTAATCATATTTTAACGTAATAAAATAAAAAAATAATAATAATTTCGGAGTTACGTATTTATGACCGCCTTAGTATGGAGCGTGAATCACCGTGCATTGCCTCCTCAATGGAGCGCCTAGTGCCACACACGGCCGCCGTCAGCCCAGACACCCCAATCATTTGACTATCACTGTCACCCGGACATACCATGGCTGATTAATAGCGCTCTAATGGGCGATTGAGTGGCTAATAAACCTGTCCATCTAGCCTATCCAGCTCAATCAATATCGAGCCCTGTTCAAGAGTCTATTATTCATCTTCTTTTATAAAATTGTGATAGACAATGAATAATGAGATTTTACTTGATTTTTTAATTTACTTTAAACTGAAAAACGTTGCACAGTACAACCATCACATCATCTTTTGTATATCGTTAATGCTGGTAAATTAAAACTATATTACCTACAGAAAAAACAGATAGCAAAACCCATTCGTATGAGTTTGAGTTTCTTATAAACTACTTTACTTACGTTTTCTTCGATATTAGAAAGTTTTCTATTTTCTTTGATAACGTTGTCCTCATAGGTACCATCCATAAAAATTTCACTAGCTCCATCTTCCTTAACAACACCATTTTTATTCATATTATCACAAACATCATTATTTTCGTTATTTTTTTCACCACTAACATGGAAATCATCACATTTATTCTCATCATTAGATTCAATATCACAGTTTTCATTATTAGTAACTTCATTATCGCCTTCGTCACTTTTAACGTTGCTTATTGTACCGTCAGTTTGCACGTCGACAGATCTTTGCCTTATATTAGGAGTCCATTGGCTAGGTATAGTCTCTATATCAGAAGTGTTACTATCTCCCATTTTTTTGCAAAACATATTAGTAGTAATATAATCCATTACTGGTACACACGTGATTCTACAATTTGTTAATTTCATAGCGTATTCTGGTAGGCGTCGGAGAATTTAAATCTTTAAAGTAAACTCACGTAAACATAATGTTACTTCACAGCCTGACAGACCTAAGACTGAAGTCGGTAGGGGCCGGAAGAAAGATATATAGGATTTATAGAGTTATCCTTGAGTGGAGAACATGCAAACGTAATGTTGGACTTCCGTAGGCAAATGGAGAACCACCCGAGAAAGGTGGATTTGGACGGAGACGAATGGTCATACGTTGGGTGAATAATTTGGGGTTATATGGTCTATATTACAAATGGAAATAATATTTAACGATGTGATTAATTTTAAAACATGAAAAAATTTCCATATTGAAAAAAAAATCAGCAAAAAATAATTTTTACATTAAAATATCAGAAAAATGCCACAGTATTTTTAGATAACAAATTTGAAAATTTTTTTAGACAATTAAACAACAGTAGGTGCAAACAATAAAATGATATCTAACCGAATGACGGCAGAATAATTGATAGAAAAGTAAATGACTATCTGATGTTGCTATCTGTTAAGTTGTAGAATCCAATTGATAAGGTTTAATATAGTTTTTATTTATTTATATTGTGCCGTATTTACTTATATTAAATATATTTATTACATACCTTATATACTTATATTATATACCTTTATATTATATAGATTTTGTTTGCGAATTCGTCCACAAGAAACTGAACTACAAAAAAACTGTTTCCTATTGTATTTTACGTAATTATGTTTAATATATAATTAGGTTTGACCTACCGACATTTTTTTTGGTATCCGACTCTCCTAACGTTAAGACCTTATATGCATCCAAAAGCAACAATTATAGCGCACCTTCAGAGATTTCACACGCACACACTCATTATTGAACCAGTCCCAGTCACAACACACTCAACACTTACTTGACATACTGCTCGTTACTAACGTAACATAGTAAGTCTTCTCTAAATTGTACTACTTAACTCTTTGAACATCTTTGTCATATTTTATTCTTTTCTGGGACCCAAATGTTCTGGTTTTGGGACTACAGAGTTCCTTTTAGTTTACTCGTAAGCCAAATGGCTTCAACAAATGTTGATAAAATATTCGACCGCCGTGGCGCCACAGTACTATCTGGTAACACAGGTTAAATCCTTTTGTGGGGTCTGGATGTTGTCTGACTGGTCAGAAATCAATCAATAAGTAATAATTACTGTATTATTTCTATAGTATTTGTAATGGCTATCAATAAAGTTATTATTCGAATCTGGGCTCGCACGTCTTTAATTTCTCGGAATTTATGAGCGAAACTTACCTTGAAATTTACCTTAAGCTTTTCGGTGAAGGAATAAATACATCGTAATTAAACCTGCATGTCGAAGAAAGTTCACAGTCCTCGGAAAACGAGTGAAGCCCCCATATCGCATTGGGCCAGTGTGACGGACTAAGGCCTAAACACTCGCCTGTGAGGAGACCAGTGTCCAGCAGTGGGATGTGTAAATGGGTTGATGATTACGATCTTTAATATAGGATTAAATTCTTCAGCCGACTGGCGATCAATCAACAACTCCTGGGGATGCCTTGTTAAGGTTCGCCTTTACAAGGCATCCCCAGGAGTTATACCACCACCAAAAATAACGTATTTCGATACGTATGGGGTTTATTTTTGGTGGTGGTTATTAAAAAACTGTTGCAAAGTAACGCCTAAATCTATTCATTAATTATGTTTTAATAAAAATACACAAATGTATATAAAATATAAAGTTTTTATTTGACTATTTACAATAATATATGTTTTACAAAAATATGTATAGGTATATAACAATTTTGGGTATGGTTACATCCATTTCCAGAAATATATAATATTTTACAAAATCCATAACATTTGATATAAAAATCACAATCGTCAAAAATTTTAACAATGACATAATAGAACCATTTTTTTATTTATTTCAATAACAACAATTATATTATTTTCGAACTTTGATAGAATTTCCATGCAACATCCAATTATGTTTTATTGAAGCAAGCTCTGACTTGTAAGACTGTATATATTTCAAAAATTACAAACTGAACAGATTCAATTAAATTTATCGTAAAAATTATAAAAAAATTAAGTATACAACAGATAGAATAATAAGCGTAGAATGTTATCTACTTAGGTATAACGAGTAATATCATTTAAAAAAATAGACACAAATATTTGAATATGGTAACAAATGACAAATTATACAATAGAAAACCACTACCTTAAGTTATTTTTTTTTTAATTCAATGTTGTTTACACATAGACGACTCGACTCGACACAATATCAATAGTGTAAACGTTTTTGCAGATTTTTGCTGATGATGTTATTGCGGAAAAAGGTAAACTGTAATTGGTATACCAGATTCGCCATAAAAAGATTTTTTATTCAAATCAGCGCTATCTGTCATTTTTATGCCGTACTACTAAAACATTTAAGTTGAGTGCCATGTTATTACGTTTTCGTATATTACAAAAAATATTTCTTTACGTCAATGAGGTAAAAAAATCCCTGTCGCAACATTTAAATCTGATCAAAATAGATATACATAACAAAAATGTTCCAAATTATTTTTCCTGAAAATAGTTGCTATAACTCGACAACTAACGTTTGTTATAAGTTACTGCCACTATATTCAGGCCTATAATTCCTAGACACTCCATCTAAATTTGAAGATTGTAAATATAGATTAACGGATCTAAATATATTGGAATCATATGGCAAGAGGCTTTCAACCCGTTGTGCACTTTAAAGTTCTTAACGTATCGGGATCTAATTATAAATATATGACGGCTGGAAATTTCTTTATTAATACTAACACACGTGCTTCTGTAATTGGTAATGGTTGGCTAAGCTGCTGGAAAAAACGAAATGATCGTATAACTAAATCCTGGCAACATTAGAGAGTGGATAAGCGAGAGCAAATGATCTCCCGCCTCGTAAGAGACAAAATTGCAGAAGTCTTTGCAAACTTTCCCTAGTTGGAAAGGCGACTTCTAGAAGTCACTCAATAGTTCTCTATCGAAAATTTGCTCACCTACGACGTTATCATAGTGTTTAAGCACATAGAAATGACAATTTGAATTCTAGCGTAACAATGAATAAAAAACGAAAAGTACATCTGTAAAACTTTAAAATATCAGGTCCCGTTCCAATAAAACTGTACAACAATCAATCGATATCCAAGCTCTTGAAACTGCTAGTAAAGCTGGCAAACATTCCTTTACTCGGTTTTTTGATCCGCTTCTTCTCATCTACCTTAAAGTTTTCAGACTCTATTAGCCATTCTCTATAGTTTTCTTCCATGTTCTTCCTTTGTTCCTCGTGCAGTTGTTTTACTGGAGGTTGGGGGCCGCCGTAGTCTTCAGGAAGAAGTTCCTTTTCAACGACGGCTTCAGGGCCTTCGGAAGAGAAATTGAGGAGATTCAGCAGATTTGAGTGGATGAGCGGCTTGATCAGACACATGACTTGGTTGATGAACGAAACCGTGTGCACCACGTGGATCTTTTTAAGACGGCACGGGTGGGCGTTCTGTAACAATAATTTAATAAAATTATACAAATTATAATATAATAATTTTCGTCGTTTCGTTCCTTTCGTTCCTTCGATTGTGCAAGTACTTAAATTTTAACTAATTTTCAGGAGGCGGTAGAGCGTTTGAGTAGCGTCATATTTGATATTTTATATTGTTTTTAAATAGGTAGTACTTTTTAGCCAAATATTTTGCTTTATTTTATTTATTTGGCTTTGTACCTGTTATGACACATTTTGAGATATTTTTATTTTAATTTCGCAATATAGTGACATTATTCTGTTCAGGACCACAGATACACATTTAGGGAGACTACAGAAATACGATGTTCTTTTTTTGAAACTACAATATCTTAGACTTTTTTTTTTCCATCCTCTAAGCTCAATATAGATCAGTGAAATTCTTCAGTTCAGTAGCAAGTACCATAGACAATAGAATTTTGGTTCAGAGCTAAAAAGAGCGTATTTATGATATGGTTTACGAAATTATAATTGACAGATTGAAATGCGTAGAAAGAAGTAAAGGCGTAGGAAAAATATATTACTTCTTTTCTAATATTTTTCGATAGAAAAACGACAGTGTTCCTTAAATAAATCTTGATTCCTTTTAAATTCTAAACTACTTCATTGTCTTTCCGGATATAAATCGCGTATATTTATTTTTTTCCATGATAGTAAGCATGTACAACACAAGCACGTGTTGTGTAAAGGGTGTCCTCGTAAAATTCAATACATTGTACAATAGTTACATTGCTAGTGGTTAATTTGATTAATTTGTGCTAATTTTAATCGTCACTGACACGGATTTTAAACAAAAGATTTTCGAAAGCACCCTTGATGTAATAAGGTCACATCTGCAAAATGACAACTTTTCAGGAGAGAAATTTGAAGATTCTACGAACAATTCTTCTAGTAATTACTTGCGCGCTTGTTAATTATTATCATTTCAGGTTGATTGTATGTATTTTAACTCTTGTTAATTTATTTCGGATTACATTTTCAATCTCCTATTTCTATCGATTTATATTTCTAACTAATGCGTTTTTGGCTAAGAAACTTTTAATAAGTAATTGTATGGGAATTCACAACATTGTAATTAGGTCACATTTACAAAATTACAACTTAGAAGAGAGGTTTACAAATTCTAAGAACGAAATTAGTCTGCAACTTTTTGTACTTTTATGGGAGAATTATAAAATTTCTCATTTTTACACGCCTGTCCATAACAGTTGCAGTGTCACTCAGAGGTTTAAATCGCAAAGATCTGAGGGATCAGATCTTTGTTATTATTGTATATTATTATTATATTATATATAATATAACCAAATAATTTCATTTTTTTTAAATTACACCTATTAAAGTCTACACAATTCTCAAATTTAAAAAATCTGGGCTTTCAACTACAATTTTAACCAAAATATTTGACATTGAAGTAGTAGTATGTATTTGCCAGCCAATTTGAGACTCCAGGTGAATCATGGCTGTCAACAGTTAAGCTATAATCAAATAAATCTATCTTATCTAATCCATCTCTGTTTCTTGGGTCTCATTATACTCACCTGAATATAAACCATGAAAGCTCTAAGCGCAGGCAGGGTAACTCGCGTCAAATGACCGAGACTACATCCTTTCATATCGAAGATAACAATGTATCCTTCCGACAGGCCGTCTTCCGACAACTTGATGTCGTTAAACATGCAGAATACTCTCACCGCGTCAGCGAAATTGAGTTTGCTATAGTCGAACTCCGCCAGGCGGTAGAGAAGAACATGGTGCCCTTCTTCTGTTTGCTTCGGAAGGGCCACCATATGCCTGGAAAGAAAGTTATAGTAGACTTAATAATACAAACAACAAACCAACAATAATACAGACATCCTACATCCAGCACATATCTCCAAACTATGGACCAAATGACTCCAGAGGACTTCTAATCTCCATACTACAGACCGTGACTCAGAAAAAGTTCAATATTCCGTCTTAGAACTAGATGGCGCTGATCAACAGCCTGGAGGTAGATTATAAGTCAAAGTTAAAATCAAATGATTTATTCACCCAGACAACACAGTACATTGCCTATAGGTTAGTCAAATTACAGAAAATACAGACTTAAATTATACAGGTATAACATACTAGTAAAGTCTTAACATTATGATTTTTTAAGAAAATCTATATTCACTTAGATTTGAATCTATAAATTCGTTGATTTTATAAAAAGCGTAATTTTTAAAGTAAAGTTTTAATGTTTGCTCGATTGAAACCATTTCCAAGTCAGCTACACTAACTGGTAGTTTATTGTACGTATTAATTTTCATATTTACGCCCTGTTTTAACGGTTTTATTAATCTGGTTTTGTTGTTACTAGTTTATGTTTACTTCTCGTGTTATATGTATGTATGTCTGATATCTTCGCCATATATTATGTAAATGGCCGTAGCTATCAATTCATTCATCTTTAATATGAATTACTTAAGTCAATTTGTTTCCTTGTAATATTTTTCAAATGTTGATTATGAGCTAATATTATTTATAAGTTTTGACACATATGCGTGTATTAACGCCTCGTAATGGTAGATGGCGCTAATCCATAAAAAAATCTGTGCAATGAGCGCCATCTAGCTGATTCGTTTGTTATCACTAGAGATTAGAGTAAATTTGATAAATTGTAACTTGTCAATTAAACAAATTATAGTACCGGCACGCTATGATGGCCGTTTAGACATTTGTCCGCTCATCACATTTCGCATTAATTCATAACTACGTTGAAGGAGCTAATTGATGTACATTGTTGTCAACAGTGATGTGCAATAAAATTTATGGATGTATTATTTTACGACACTCGGCATTTGTTTATCGAATTTCGAAATATTTAAAAATGGAATTCTAATACGATCGTCACGGTTTCCTATCAGTAGTCCGAAATTACATTTTCCAGAAATAACGTTAACTCGAATTTTCATAACCTCGAAAGTAATTTGGAGAGGAAAATGTTTTTTTTTTCAAACCTAACTAAACCTTTTTTTTAACGGGAGAAATGCTTTATGTGGGACTCACCCTCCGATAGAGGCATACCCACCAAAAACCCCCCGGTGCACCCTCTTGGCCGGGTGTTGTGGGCACCGCGAGATCCCGAAGATTCGACCACAACGATGCCCCAAACCTAACTTAACCTAACCTAACAGAACCTAATCGTGTCACTGCGATAAACATATCCTGAAAGAACAACGGTTTCGTTATAATTCAGTTTTCGGTGTCATGAAAATTCTAACAAACGTTATTTTTGAAAAAAAAATTCGAGTTTGTGATAGGTTACCCGTCGCGACATCGGGTGTACCAATAGGTACTAAATATCCGAGTACGCTATCTTGTACCACGATTAGCAGTCCCCTTTGAATTATTGGACCATGATCCAAACTATAATATAATAAATGCGAAAGTAACTGTCGTTACGTTTTCACATCCAAAGTGCTGAACCAATATTGATGAATTTTGGTACAGAGATAGATGGGACCTAGGAGAACGACATAGGCTTGTGTCTGGTGGTGACTTTTTGTCAGAAACATAAATCTTAAAGAGGCTGAAATCGAGGATGAAAGTTTGTATGGACAAGCAAAAAAACTATGAAAATGAGTACGGGTGCCAGCTGTACAGAAGATTTTTTTTTATATAATATTAAGTGATGAGACGAACAACGTTGTGCGCCTGATGGTAAGTTACACGCCTGTCCATAACAATTGCAGTGCCACGGCCACTGCGCCCCTCGCCCTTTGACATAAATTGATGAGTCCCATGTGCCTGTAATTTCACCAGCACCTTTACCCTTCAAAACCGGAACACAGTAATGCACACATTACTGCTTGGTAGCAGAAGTAGGTAGCAGTACTACACTGGATGAAATCTTTCACAAGAAGCTCTACTGTTACTAAATATATACATATATTTATGTACTGTATACAGGTACCCGGCTGAATAGGTACCAGGCCAGGCAGACATCTGTCCGAAATAATTTTTGTATTGTATTTGTTATAATGTCAAATAAGCATAGCCGTCCGAATTAAAAGACACATGATGCGAATGAAACTTCACATTTCACACTGCCTTCTAATTTAGTAGAGTATTACTTATTTGACAGTAATTGTTTCGGACGGATGTCAGCAGCGATGCAAACGAGATGCAAGCGCGCGACTGCATCGATATAAACGCGCGATTGCATCGCTTCACTTTGCATTTATAGGCGATTGCATCGATGCAAACGCGCAACTGCATCGATATAAACGCGCAAATCGCAAGTGTAGAGATGCATCGCACATTTCACGAACGCGCCGTGTGTAACCACTCGAACACGTGCACTCCACCTGTAATAAATTTCAACGCGATATCTCAAATATTATGTGGTTTCATTAAATACAAAATTATTATATCCTTATTGAAAAACCCGATATCTGTCCTGTTATATTTATAACGTAAACCCGCCGAGCAACTTCACCTTTGTATAATTCCACATTTATACCATGACCTAACACTCTTTATAATAATTACTTTGAAATTGTCCATCAGGTTATCAAAGCATATGTAATTCTTTACCTATTACGCTATATGAGTTAATTGATGTTTTCGAATCACTAACGCGTCGTTTCAAATTACATCGCATGTTGTGATTGTACACCTTGCCATTTATATGTATATATAGACTATAATACTCGTTACAATAAGCAATCGTTGATGCATTGTCAACTATAATTGATTAGTAGTTGCGCTGTTGTTTAAGTAACAATGAAATGTATTTTTAACTGGAACATTATTAGGAAATCCGAAACCATACAAGATACAGGGAAACTGTCATATGAACCATTAAGTCTGTTTTTTGTGAAAAAAATTTCGGCATAATCATTTTTTGGTCAAGGGCGAGGTGTCCATAAAAAAATAATAAAATTGATTAATATATTTTTAGTGCTGATCTTTAGTGTAAGGATCATTTCGTTGTGTGAAAAGAAAAAAATCAGAAGTTGGTAAAATTGAATAAAATGTTACAAAACAAATAAAGTTTGCAAATTGATAGACTTAGTTAAAGACTGAGTAAAGTACATCCTATCGTGTAACGAATGAGCACATTCTTTAGACAATAGCCTTAGGTGTATAGTATATTTTTTATATGACCGTTATATAATAGAAAATATCTAAATCATTTGTTCAGCAAATCAGTTTTTCCCGCTTCTTCTCCAGTGCTCGCCTGAGTTCGAGTACATTTAGATTTCTAATTATCACTTGCACTAGCGGTTATAGAAAATAATAGACAATCGCCTAAACTCACCAATCACAATAGAGTTGATATAGCAAACTTACGTGATATCCAAAATAGCTTTATTCCTAGGTATCAAAGGGTCCCTATTCGCGAAGAGATCCGGCGTGTTCCCTCGCAGCGTGAAATAGCTCTCAATTGTTTCTTTGGTCTCTTTCACCTTGAAATAGTTGGAGTGCAGGAACAATATCACGTACTCGTCTGATATGTATGGCAGGTGCGGCTGACTTTTCATCCTGTAATAAATAAAAATAGGTGTAGTTACTATATGTATACATAGATCGAAAAATTAACAAATGTTTATCGTGTTTTTATGTTTTGGCGATTGTTATATAAATGGCCATCGACACTCGGCACCCTATGCATGATTACTTCACAGTGCAACAGAGACTGAGGAGCCGGAAAAGTTTTGTCAAATGTGTCGATCCTCTGAGCATTGAGCCGGCTCAGGCTAGATGCAACCTTTGGCGCGAAAGAGTACATCTACGTTTGTCCCGCCTTCTGAGAGTCTTCCTCCTGGACATGAATTGCCATGGCCGATCTGGGCGCCTTTGAATAGGCTTCGAACTCAGGTTGGTCGGAGCAAGGACAATTTGTTTAGGTGGGGATTTTCGGATGATTCCAGCCTAGACTGCTTGTGCGGTGCGTCTCAAATGATGGCCCACCTCATATCGTGCCCTGCGTGCCCCAACACCTGCACGCTTGAGGATTTAATGGCAGCTACTAGTGACGAGGGCGGCGTGGCTGAAATCTGGGCCACAATAGTATAATGTATATCATCGATACGATAAGAAGACGGCGATTGATAAACATAAGAAACGAAGCTACTTTTTCGGTTCTAAATCGGGTATATTTGTTTTTACAACCAAACTGAAAAGCGACACACACACTGCTGGCACCGGTTAAACATGTCTTGTAGATTGTAATGTAGCCTGGAGAGTCCTGTTGCCTTTGTGGAGGTTTGTCATTTCTAGACGTATCAGAGCTTCGACATTATTTAACTTTTCCAGAAAATGTGTGTAATGTGTGTGTATAAACGATGTATAAACACGTTACATCGTTAAACGTATATAAGAAACTATTGTATTTGTAATTTAGTATGATAAGAGAGAGCACGTGCGCTTGCTTCGGGAGTGTGATAGAGAGTGACGACGGATCGAAACACAATGAGAATGACGAGGCGAGAGAATTAAAGAACGATTCAAAATTTGAAAATAAGTGGCCAGGTATCAGAAAAATAAGGTAAAAAGGTGGGATGACGATGGAGGAGGTCGCATTGTCACTAAGCCAATGTTTTGGGCCCTTTTCAAGTCTCATTAGTCAGTCATCCAGAATCAGTAAGCCGTAACCATTGTTGCCTGAGATTTTTTTTTATAATACGAAGTGACGGGACGAAGAAGTCGTGCGCCTGGTGATGATAAGCAACACGTATCTAATGTAAAAATGTAAACGTCCATAACTGTTGCCATATCACTCAGAGCTTTAAATCACAATTATCTGAGGGACACTGCCATTGTGTTCATTATCCTGATTATCCTGAGGCATAAGTTGACAAATCCCATGTACCTGTCATTTGTAATTTGTTAGTTAACAAATCTGACGCCAGGGAAAAGAGCAAAAGAGGAGACCATCCTTTGCTGCCAGCATTAAACAGGAGAAAGCCAAAATGATTACATTCAGCAAGTTACACAATCCCAAATCATAATTCTAGTTAGTAGTCGAATAACTGCATTACAAAGCACTGTTTGCGCTCCAATAGTTGTTATACGAAAACGCACATTTCATGTTGCATGCTTTTACGACATACATACTTTCATGTACTTGTATTTAGGTAACCGACACGTTTCCTGTGTAGGCGCTGAAATTCTTATTATTTCAGTACCAATTCAATCACATTTCAAAGGTGATAAGGTTCTTTGGCTGTAGAATATTCGACCGCCTTACCTAATTCCACCGTAAAGCACTATGGCCAGTGCAAGTTTAGTAGCACTAGAGCTCTTTGTAAGAGTTCGTCCAGAGAAGTACTGCCACCTTACCTATTTCTGCCGCCAAACAGTACTGTGAGCCGGTTTAGAAAGATAAGGGTGTTGGTGAAATTACAGGTACATGGGACTTATCAATTTATGTGACAGGGTAATGGCGCAGTGGCAGTGCCCCTCAGTGCCGCAATCAAAGCTCTGAGTGACACTACAACTGTTATGGATAGGCGTGTATGAAACTAGGAAATCCTGTAGTATGAAAGTAAAATTAAATCTAAAGACTGGATCCAGAAGTCTCGACCAGAAACAACATATAAAAGTTCACTTAATAAATTATAATCGTGGATTTTGTACGTAAAACCTATATGTAATAAAACTCAAAATTAGATAATTGTTTTCCACCACGAATCTTTAAAAGGACAACTCTCCGGAATAAAAAAGGTTTGCCTTAATCACCATATAGCAAGCAACTAAACAATCACAGAAAAGCTGTGTCAAAAAATCATATACGAAAGTTGTATTTTTTATCCTACGCAGAGCATGCGTGTAGGTGAAGAAAACAACTGAGCATATCGTACTACAATATTTCGAGGTCAATCCCCGAAATCTTCACCAGCCCCAGGATGAGATTCCTAGAGGAGTTAAGCCGGAGGAGTTGTGGACCGCAGATGTAAGCCACACCTTTATGATTATTACGGAAAATAGGAGCTACGAGACGTAGAGTTGCGGAAAGCAACCCACTCTGCCAAACCATAAACATTATTATTTTACCAAACCTACGGGTTGCACTACGAGAGTGGTCCTATAACTATAAAAACTGTTAAAATTTGTGAACGTAGAAAAATTGTCGGCGTTTCATAGAAAGAGCGTAAGCACCATTTCGAAAAAAATTACGTCCTGTTTACATTCAATTTTGATTTCAATTAAAATTGATTTTAAAACAGGACGTTAATATTTTAAAATATTAGTGAAAACCTAAAGCATACTCCCCTGAAAATTCCAGAAATTTTGGAAATGGCGCTTGCGGCGCTTGCGCCATTACAAAGCACCGCATTTGTTTATAATATTTACAAATGTCTGACTGCTATACAAAAGACATCACTGGCAGCGTCATTTTTTTTATTTTTCAACAAAATTACCACTAACCCCCGACATAAAAAGAGGGTAGTTATAAATTTGAAACTTTTGTTTGTATAATATATCTATGTCATCATAGTAAAAGCCGGTTTGATCGAGATGGTTCTTAGCTATGTTTGAAATAGCTGAACCGATCAGCTATTTCTTCATCATCAACCTATTTATACGCCCCACTGCTGGGCACGGGTCTCCTCTCAGGCGAGGATTTAGAGTAGTTTAGACCATAGTCCGCCACACTGGCCCAATACGGGTTGGTAGCTTCATACGTTTTCCGAGAGTTGTGAACCTTCTTCGACGTGCGGTTTCATCACGTTGTTTTCCTTCACTGCAAAGCTCTTAGTAAACGTCAAGTTAAATTTCGCATATAAATTCCTAGAAACTCAGATTTGCGAGCCCAGAGAACCCACAATCTCTGCTTAAGAAGCGATATGTGAAACTATTAGGCTACCACGGCTTCACGGCTTTTCAAAGAAGATCAACTCTTTTCTCAATTAGTGCAGGGATCTCATAAAATAAATATTTATTCTGCTTTCATTTGTCCAATCGACTTGAAATTTGATACCTTATGGCTGCAGAGCCTTGTGCACCGCCGTAGAGTTGACTGCTTATCGGTATTCTACAAGATACATATATCACTGAGAGTGTGCGATGGAATTGCATAATTTGATTCCGCCTTCCCCTTTTCATGATCTAGGGGGACTAGACGTGATCTGGCGTTCCACCCCTGTGTTGTGGATATTCCCAAGATTATTTGATTATTCACATTTATATGGCGAGCGGCTAGGCAGTGGAATTCCCTGCCTGCGGACTTCTTCCCCGAACGCTATAACTTGAACCTTTCCAAGGCGAGAGTGAATAGGTATTATTTAGGTGTGCATGCTACATCGTCGACGTCATCGTCACTTTCCATCAGGTGAGAAGGAGGTCAAATGCGCACTTATTTAAAAAAAAACTAATATTACAAAAACACGGTAACCTCGATTTGATGATCTGGTGAACCAGAGCACTCTGCAGACTATCCAACTCCTGAACTACCAGCAGTAGAGCATCCCTTATTTGGGTGCATTAACTAACTTTCGACTAGTTGTTTATTGACTTTTTAGAGGACGTTGTTATGTATGGAGATTTATTTAAATTTAAATGTTTTTTGCAAATTAAGTGCCTTAACACTGAATCATAATGAATTTATATGAAGTCCAACACAAACTCCTCGCCGAGGATCTTTCAGTACGCCTCGTAAAGTTTTGACTCTCTTTGTACCTTGTGCAGTACCGACAATTTTATTTGTAAAGATAAATGTGTCTAAAAACTATCTAGAAAAATATTAATATCTCTATAAAATGTAATACTATTGTTATTGAATTTGTTATTTTATTTTTGTTATTTGTGTTGTAAACTGCCTCAGTGGCTGGACGGTTACCGTGCCGGACTGCCACGTAGAGGTCCCAGGTTCGATTCTCGGGTTGGGAGAAATATTTGTATGGACTACATTTATTTCTCTCGTGAGTTTAGATGTAATTTGTGGTTGTCTATGTATGTGTCCATGGCACCCGCGACACAGGGTTTCCCTAGTGCGGGGCTATGTTGAGTGTGTGTGTGCGTTTATTTTAAATAAATAAATAATAACGCACACACTCAACATTTTACAACATATTAATTTGCTTGTCTTTAATTTATACGCCTTAGAGAGGTTACACAACGCGACTTTAAGCCGCGATGCAAACGTGATACAAACGCGCAACTGCATCGATACAAACGCGCGATTGCATCGATGCAATCGCCTATAAATCGCAAGTGTAACAATGCAATGGCGCGTTTCACGAAGACGCGTTTGCACCGCTGCAAAAACTCGCCGTGTGTAGCCACACTTAGCTACGCCCTTACAGAGCACATGCTATGTAATTTTATTGCATGTTCGCTAATAAATGAATACTGAATACTGAGAATTGTTTAGCTCGTGGACATTTCTATTTGTCCAAAATATGATGTCATCTTTTAGCTAAACTGTATATGAATGGAAAGCTTTTTAATAATTTTACGTTTATTACTTTATCACATCCCAAATGCTTTTAATGGCTTTGTAGTTTGACATTATCATGATGAAATACGGCACGTATTTACGATTCACCAATTCTGGGTGTGTTGTATGAATTATAAACTTAAAACTTTCCTGCCTATTCTAAAAATGCGCGATAAAATATTATTTTTTAAAGTGTCCGTGATAATACAAAGCATTAAAATAAAAATGTTCTTTTTTTGTTTAAAGTTAACTTGTGACAAAAACCGTACGTATTTTTTGACTCGTTACTGTACATTTAATAATTAATAAACAACAATATATAATAATAAGATTTTATAATTATTATTTTTATTGAAAGTTGAAATCGGTTACCGGTAAATGAAGGTTTGGAACAAGTTTAGAGCTTTGCTTATGTTACATAATATCGATATTTTAAAATGAGAAACTGCATAAGTGTACGCCTTAAGCGTGAAATTTGGTCCATTAATTATTAATGAGTTAATAATAACGCACACACTCAACATAGTCCCGCACTAGGAAAACCCTGAGTCGCGGGTGCCATGGACACACACATAGACAACCACAAGTTACACCCAAACTCACGAAAGAAATAAGTGTAGGCTATACAAATATTTCTCCCGGCCCGGGAATCGAACCTGGGACCTTTGCGTGACAGTCTGGCATGATAACCGTTCGGCCACGGAGGCAGTTATATATTTTATGCATCCAAATCAAAAACTTCTCAACATTTACACAAAAAACTAAGTGTTAATTTGTTTGTACTGTCCTTTTTTTGTAAGTTTATATTATTTATATCACTGAAAAATTAGACTCATAATCTATAAAAACGAAGACATGCAGAATTATTTCAACACCATTGATTGCTTGAACAAACTCTACTCCGCCAAATAGAGTACCTCTTTCTTATCACCTTGTTCAATTTACATTAATGAAGCAGTTTCTACTAATAAGTTTAAATATTACATATATTAAAAATAATTAAATTTGAATAATCTTATAAATTACAGGTTTTTTTATGTTACCAAGTGACGGAACGAACAAATCGTGCGTCTGATCGTTAGCGACATGCCTGTCCATAACAGTTGCAGTGCCACACAAAGCTTTAAATCACAAAGATCTTAGGGGCACTGCTACTACCCATGTGCCTGTAATTTCATCAGCACCCTTAGCCTTCAAAATCGAAATACAGTAATGCTCTCATTGCTGCTTGGCGGCAGAAATAGGTTAGGCAAGAAGTGTGTACGAACTCTATCACAGCTCTACCGCTCTAGCACAGGAGCTCTACCGCAAAGGTTAGTTACAACACAAATATTGTAATTTAAAATATATATAATATAGTATATGCACGTGTACACTACGTTACACTAAACACAACTACATAATTATTTAGTATAATTAAATAAAAACAATGAGGGAAAGATGAGAATCTATACCAGTTACCTGTAATTTAGTACTCTTGTTTACATGTTTGTTGTCGTTATAGATAAATTATAATTGTTTCTTCGTATTCTACATCATATGAACAGTACGTACCATTCTCTAATCTGCTGCATTTCGTCGTCATGTCCTTCGGGCAGCGGCTTCAAGCCACGCATGAACGGGTGTGAGTACTTAGTCGCCGCCATGCCACCCTACACTAGCGCTGCGCCCTGTAAATGAATACATACTTTATTATTGCATACAACAACAGCAATATTCAATATAAGTATAACCCGAAGAGCGGTTACACAAGGCTTTAAGCAGCGATGCAAAGTCGATACAAACGCTATGCAAACGCAATACAAACGCGATGAACGTTTTAAATTAATTAGCTAATTTATTTATTTAAGACATTTATTAATTTCCAATTAACAACAAAACAAAAACAACAACAAAATAACAAAACAAAACAATGTGCAATAAACCTATATACATATTTTTCGTACATAATAATTCAACATACCTACGCAATAAATGATGCAGTCGCGCGTTGGCATTGATGCAATCGCGCGTTTGTATCGATGCAGTCGTGCGTTTGTATCGACGCAGTCGCGCGTTTGCGTCGATGCAATCGCCTATACGTCGCAAGTCTAGCGATGCAATCGCGCGTTTCACAAACGCGTTTTGTATCGCTGCTCAAAGTCGCCGAGTGTAACCACTCTTAGAAGTCTACGAGATTATTATTTACACCGTAAAGTTGTTTCCACGCGTAAAATGCAATCACGAAAGAGTTACAAGGGTCTGTAACCTATACACGCTTACTCCAAAACCATTGGAGAGAAATTAAAAATATGAATAATTCTAATCCATAATACATATGTATATAATTTCCCGAGCCAAAGTTTGGTCTCCATAATAAAACTCATTCGTACTGATTTCCAGAATCACTAACCGAAAACCTCGTATTTGCGATCTCATTATATAGAGCTAATGATAAGTTTTCATTACTAATCAATATTATTGGTAGTAATAGAGAAAGTATTAATGAAAAATAAATAAAACGATTTTGTCGATTCGACCTGAGCTACATTTTTGGAGGGAAAAGAAAAAAGATGGCGGATTATTTGATTGACCAACAAAGCTTAATAATCGTAAAATTGTACTTTTCATTGAACCACTCTCATATCTTATATTAATTTACAGTACCTAGTAACCTTTTTTGACTGCATTACACAGTCGTACGTTCATGTTTAAAAAAATATCAAGTTTAAATAAAACGGGAGCGGTACCACAAGGAAGAGTTTTACACTAGTTGGAAGCAGGGTTTAGAAATACGCACATATATATACTCCTTTGTTGTTGTTCCAATTTGGGGGACCAGCAAAGTTATTACGCATCCAGAATGATAAAAATTGGATAAGCTAATTAATAATGTGCATACAGGGTTATTTGTAAAATTGTAACAACCTCACAGGACTGTATTACTAACATACTTCTGTTCCATGATTTTTAATAATTGGTCAGATTTTACTTTCATACAAAAATAAAAATATCTAAACAGATCGCTATAAACGGTGATAACTCTGTGCAAAACGCGGAAATCGTCGTAAGACGCTTGCACGTGTGAACGTACTACCTTACTACTAAACAAAAGTGTCATATACAAAACAAATAAAAAGAAGTTGCTTTGTATAACTGTAGAATAATTCGCACAGAATCTTATTTTTGAGGAATAAATGGTACATTTAATTGATGCATTTACTGGCATTAAACAAAGGGTATAGTATAAAGCAAAGCAATTACATTCAGTAGCAGTAAAAGAGCACAGCTTTGTGAAAGAGCTCGTCCAGACAAGTACTGCCACCTCACCAATTTCTGCCGCCAAGCAATAATGTAAGCATTACTGTGTTCCGGTTTAAAGGGTGCTGGTGAAATTACAGGCATATGGAACTTGTCAAGTTACATCTCAGAGTAACAGGCGCATTGTCAGTGTCCCTCAGATGTTTGCGATTTAAAGCTCTGAGTGGCACTGCAACTGTTATGTACAGGCGTGTAGCTTACCACCAGGCATACATCCTTGTTCGTGTTTTTGTTCGTCCCGTCACATGATATTATAAAAAATAATAAGATTATATGTTAAGAAAAACTAACTAAACTAAAAAAATTGAGCAATTGAAAATATAAAAAAATATTTACATATTATCTGTCTGGTGCAGTAACCGGATCGTAACACCCTGTCTATTGAATCTTTACTCAATTTAGATTTATTTATTTTCTTCTCTTTAGAAGCAAATAAATAGATCTACAAGATAGACGGCAGCACGCCCCTGCACATAAAATTGTATCGTTGACATCAATGTTAACTGTGCACGGTCAAACTAGTATGAAATCGCGCCACACTCACATGAGCCTCGTTTATACGACCGTATCACCCCACTTGCTCATGAATGTAAATCACCTCACAATACGTATGGAGGACAAAATATAGAGCTTGAAATATTGCCATCGACTCACTAGTGAAGAGGAATTTGCACTCTTGGTGTAATAATATTAAACACTAAACGTTTTTTTCTCGGACTGATTTATAGTAAATATTAAACAACATAAATAATAAATAAATAAATAACATTAGTTAGAAACAATTTAGAAAAGTTTAGAAACAACGACTTAACTACAAACACACAGACCCGAAACAATATAGAAAAGTTAGTTTTTTACCGGGCATCGAATCCGGGACCTTAGAGATAACGAAACCATTAAAACCGGTGTGCAAGCCACTGGACCCTTATTATGTTAGTACCTTTGAATTATCCTAATATCTTAACCTAATTCAAATATTTTCGGGATCCCTTTATGTATTTCCCGATCCAATGCATATAAAAAGGACAATCAGGCTTATCACTAACGACCTCCAGGATGCCATTAATGCTGTCCCGAATCGATCGAAATACAAAAGCAGTTCGTTGTCTGATTGTGGCATATAATTATCATCCCAATGTGTTTTTTTTTTTCAGCCCTGAAAAGGGTCTTATTTAACAATCATCATTGACCAAAAAACAATTTTTTTTTAAATCAACATATTTTTTTTATTTTAATCCGCCAAAGCCGTACAACGTTCTTCCTTGTCTAATGCATAGACTACATCTATGGCCGTAACGGTTTTTCGTTTCGCATGCTCCGTGTAAGTTACACTTAGACTATGGAATTTTTTTTCATCCTCTAAGAAGTTACAGCATCGCGTATGACATTTGCTAAAAATGCTACCAGTACGGCTAGCACGACAGGGCGCGAGTTGCGCGAGAGCAACGGGATATAGCGCGGGATATCTATGCGAAAACAGCAGTATCTCGCGTTAATTGTCGCTCTCGCGTAAGTCGCGCTCTGTTGTGCTAGCCCTACAGAAATTCGTTTGACACCGCCTTTTCTTGTTAATCTTCTAATTGAAGGTTATATTATGTTGGATGTTGTCTCTAAGAACTTTACTGTAGCGTTTCGAACATTTCGGATGCGCTGCGGAATCGAAGGCGCTCTATCAGCATCCAGGCATTATTACGTTGCACACGATAGTTGACGCACAAATATAAAAAGATTGGCAGAAGGACTTTTACGACTTTAGTGTTTTTAACAAATCTGCGGGCCAACATGTTGCATCGTACTGCGTTTCATAAGTAATAAGACCATATCTGCAAAATGACAATAAATAACAAAGTGTAAAGATTAAGAATTATTATTATTATTAATGAAAGTTAGTCGAAAACTTTTTATTAGAAGAGTTATAATATTTTACATATACATAGTTTGTTTCATGTAGTTCGTGTTCTTTTTATGACTTTTATTTATAAAAACACTTTTGACGTATAATCACATATGGCCTTATTATACCAAAAGTATAAGTCAAAACCCAAGTGTGTGAATTTGGATGAAATGAGTTATCTAATAATTGCAGTGTGCTTTTATGCATTTTTCAATGGTAGGTATGCTTATATCAGGCATGTAAATAAATCGCTTCAGTGTTGCTCATAAATCTACTTATCGGATGTCACATTAGAAAAGAACATGAAAAATACGCTACAATGAGTTATTTGATTCATTTTACGAAAATTCACAACACCTCGACGAACCTTTGAATCATACCTCAGCGACGTAAAAAGCCTACAAATTTTTGAAATGTTTAGTAATTCTTGAAACCAAGTATAATTTTAAGGCACGATGAATTAATTATTTCTAAAAATACTTCCTGAGAAAGTAAAAGTTCAATATTTGGCGCAATTGAAAAGTATTAAAAAACTGAATTTACTAACTTATAGGTATTATAATGTAACATCCTAGCTTTCTAATTCATTAATTATATTAATTTCTAAATTAAAAGCAGCTGAGATACTGTTGCTGAGCCTAAGTTAGTAAAGAGTTCGTCATGCCATAACTGTACTTGTTACTAAATCTCTTACCTGTCTCTTGCAAATCTCACATCTAACATTACCTCGAATTAATTGTAATAATGTCACTGACTGATTGTAATAAACGAACGCTATATACGGGACTGTGCAAATAGTTAATTGTTATGCAAGGCTGCAAAGTTATGGTTTCAAGGCACGACGAGACACAAAACAACTTGCTGCCGAGCGAAACACACAACTTTTCACCTCACTATGACGATGGAAATGGTAGATGAAAGAAAAATAGTTGAACTATAAAAAATCAGTTTTCTAAGAAAAAGTTTACCTTCGGTTGCGTTCTGGATTTGCAGCTCATCAATTTTTATTCTTGCTTGTTGTACTTATAATTTTGTATGAATTAGTGATTATTAAAATGATTTTAATTCTTCGACGAATCAAAATAACAATTACTTGTCATTGTCAATTTAATATCAACAATAATAAGATTAAAATATACTAACAGAATTTATATTACATAAATAAGTAATGTACGACAAATCGCGTAGTTGAACGTGTCATTGGTTTTTTTTCATCGAAAGAAAAAGTTAGGTGCACCAAGTGCACCACAGTCCATAATCAAGTTCGAATTTCAAAAACCCTTTCCACGCTAGCTTGCAAAAAAACGCTTTTGCGCGCAGATTTCTAATAAAGAAGAAACCTTTTCCGAGCTAGTGAGGTGAAGAATATATTTTACGCTTACTAGAACTTAAGTTTTGAGACTTTGAAATACGACGATGGGAATTTGAAATGTCGTAAGGAACATTTTGTCGCGAAACTACAACGAAATGTCGCGACATTTCAAAATTCGATACATCGACATAATTATTACCCTTACTTATATCGACAGTGAAATTTCAATTTTCCGAACATGAGTGTCATGGTAGTAAAAACGTTATGATACTCAATAAACATGAATATTACTAATCCTAAAAGATTGCGTAATACCTAGAGAACAATAGAAAATGTAATCAAGGTTTTAAACTTGTAAATAATTCGACGAGACTGTCATATTCAATTATCGTTATTTAATTTAAATCGTAAAGATGTTTAAAACCGGTGATTTTAAGTGATAAGGAAGCAATTTTTTTACAACTGCCGAAGTGTTGGTGGTTCCACGCAATAGTTACGGTTTGCTCGTGTTAAAATTCGGCGGGCATCGCGCGATTACCGCATACGCACTCGACCAAGTCGCGCCGGCGCAGATCTAAGTACGTAACTCACTTTCTTCTGGTAATCACTTGCTCACTTGTTAATTATTATCATTTCAGGTTGCTTGTATGTATTTTAAGTTTTGTTTGTTTATTTTTAAGATTACATTTTCAACCTCGCTAAATATAATAAATATTACAATTTATATTGTAAGCAATGTGTTAAAATAACACAGTCACGGACCTTTCTTAGAGATGTTATATAAATATGAATTCATGAAATCAAACAGGTTCGATTGTGGCATTTTAATAATAATTAATGTATGCTCTTCTTGCACACAAGAAAGATAATTCAAAGATAAAAAATCATTCTAATTATTATAATTATAATAACATACCATTAAGTGTTTTTGGTAGCAGTAGAGCTCCTCTGAAAGATCTGCCACCAAGCAATGCGAGCATTACCGCGTTCCGGTTTTGGAGGGTAAACACCCCAGTATACGACGGGAACGTATACACGCGGTTGCCGCGCGGCGATCGCCCAGTTACCGCGATTTCACGTACATTAATGACGACTCTGAATTCTATTTACTAGGCAACAACATTTAAATTCCTCGGAATAATACAACCGCGCGGTCACCGCGTAGATCAAAGACAAGCCAGCTTGGCTCGCGCGCCTGAGACGCTCATTTAAGTTAAAACGTAAAAGCGAAATAAATAGAACGTATTTTGCCATGACAGTTAGATGCACGCGGCGTGAGCGCGATGAAATTCGTGTCGAATAAACGCGCCCGAAGAGTCCGTGATATTACAGGCACTTGAGACTTGTCAACTTATGTCTCTGGGTGGAAGGCACAGAGGCTGTGTCCCTCACATCTTTACGGTTCAAAGCTCTACATGGCACTGCAACTGCTATGGATAGGCATTTCTTCGTACCGTTACTTGATATCATAAAAAAATTAAATGGAATCAATATGTAAGGTCATCTTACCAACAAAAAAATAATCATCGAAATTGGTTCACAAATAATAATTACGTGACGTACACAAAAATACCATCGATTTGAGAACCTCCTCCTTTTTTTAAAAAAAAACCTACGAACTCGATTGCTCTTTGTATTTGTAGACGCGTAATTTTGCAGAAACTGCTATAATTACAAAAAATAATCATCCAAAAAAAGGGGACTTCGTATTCTGAAAAGATAAAAACCAACTTAATTGTTATAATTTGAATAGTCGTTTCGGTAGTTCGTAGACTTGAATAGTCGTTTCGGTAACAGAAAAAATTGTATCCATTGTCGTTTTTACATTTATATTTATACATTTTATATAGCAAACACCGTATAAAACATTCCTCCAGCAGTTTTTCGTCATCTTGTTTTGAGAATGACAGACAAGCTAACTCTAGCCGAACTTTTCGTTACACTTCCCATATTGCTTAACAACTTGTTACAAAGGTGTAGTTTCTCTATTCTCTATTCGAATAGTCGTCCCATTCAAATTTCAAGAAAATATTCCACCTCGAAGGGAGGCAAATCCGGGGATGAATCCGTTTTATTGAACTTCGCCTATCTTCCGTTAACCGAATTCAATAAAACTTAGGATATTGAATTCGGTTAATAAAGCATTTAAACCATTTATTTTCACACACATAACAAGTAAAAAATAATTTACAGAAATGAGAAAAATAATAGCTTTTTATACAATTTACAAAATTAATTAACAGTGATAATCACAATTTTAAAAAAAGAACTAAATCAAAATAAAAAGGATAAAGTATGTGTGTCACAGACACGAACTCGGGAAAATGTTGCAACCAGTTTGTAATGATTTCAACCCTGATTTTCAACCCGACCCGGCCATGGCAGCTCTACGTGGTCGATCACACACACAAATCGCTATGGTGATCCTAAAAGTGATCTGATGATGGAAATGGTAGGCAAATGACAGGAACTCCGCAATAATGTACAGTAGCTACCTTGTGTTTGGGTTCATATTCATTTTGACGAGGACTGCCATATGCGTTTCAGTTATACTCGAGGAGACCACGATAACGAATACAGGGAAAGCGGATAAAGTAATTTTTGAGATCGATTTCATATAAAAGTTTTTCTTTTGATAATACCAAGGAATCGAACCAATAAGTCGTCCAAAAACGTAGAGATGCAGAGTTGCTTCTACACTATTGATTTCTTGAACAAACTCTACTCCGTGTAGATTTGGGAAATAATGTAGATTATTCTTTCTTTTTTTTTAATTTACATTAATGAAGCAGTTTCTACCAATGAGTTTAAATATTATATAACAATAAAATTCTTATAAATAACAGGTTTTTTTTTATGATGCCAAGAGACGGAACGAGCATGTCGTGCGTCTGATGGTAAGCGACATGCCTGTCCATAACATTTGCAGTGCCATTCAGAGATTTCAATCGCAAAGATCTTATGGGCACTGCCACTGCGCCCGTCACGCTGAGACATATGTTGACAATTGTAGCTGTAATTTCAATAGCACCCTTAAGTAAGAGTGCAGCCTTACTGCTTGGCGGCAGAAATAGGTAAGGTGGTAGTACTTCCCTGGATGATCTCTTTCACAAACAGCTCTACTGCTATCAAAACTTAGAATTATTACACATCCTAATAAAGCACAAAATGACGTCAACGTTAACGTCAGTGGCGTTCTCATAAAAACACAAATTAAGTTTATAAAAACAAGTAAAGTAACAACGGGGACCAAGAATAATAAGTCAATTTAAAAAAATTACATGTTAAATGTCGTGGCATTATGTTTTTACTGCCATATTATTTATATATTTCTTGGGAAAATACTCCACTAATTTGTTATTATTACTGATACAAAGATTGAACAATATAAATCGACCGAACAATGTAATAAAATTATTTTAAGTAAGATCAGCTGACTCGGTCCGTAACTCAGTTGGTAAGAACGGTAACTAAACATGAGAATAACTGCTGTATTTGCAAAGCGCACTAAATGCTATATGCTAAATTTTTATAATGCGCTATTTAAAATGCTTAAATTATAGCATCTCAGGATGGTGCTATACTGTAACAACTAGCAAGAACCGCGAAATAGTTGACCCTTACGAAGTTATAGCGTGTATGGTCTATCTACGGAACAGGCTGCGGGTTTCTTTAAAGGTCCGGCTAGCCGTATGATTGTTAGTTTAACACTGATATTTGCGTAAAAAAGTCTTCACTTGTTTTGTAACTACTAAATAAAAATACTAAACTAACGTTTTCCAATCCAAGGTGAAAGACAGAAAAGTTACCTTTGCAATTTACATAGATTAAATTAAAAATTTTGTATTGTGTAATACCTTTCATATTTGTGAAAAGTAGATGATGCTTTCTGAACAACTACACGTTAAATTCAATACTTAAATAAGAACGGAAAGAAAAATATTTGCTAAAGTATTTACACGTGAGCGCTGGTGCAGTACAATTTGATACGGTCAGTAATAAACGAACGACATGAACATTTGTATGAGTTTGCCCTAATATAGGTTACAGCCTACAGCTAGTGCATATCGTTGGGAATGGGCAAATCCGCGTATGTAGTATTGGTAAAAGGCGCGTATCTGCACTAAACTAGAGCTAGAGTAGGGCTTCTTATAAAAGTAGTAATATGACCATTACCGTGTTTTGAAGGGTAAGGGTGCTAGTGAAATTACAGGCACATGGGACTTGTCATTACGTCTCAAGGTGCCGTGCACTGTGGCAGTGCTCTTCAAATCGTTATGATTTAAGCTCTGAGCGGCACTACAACTGTTATGGACAGGCGAGTCGCTTAAAACCAGGCGCACAACATGATCGCCTCATCACTTGGTATTATGAAACAAATTTTACAGGAGAGCCATTTAACGTTGTTACTTTATTATTTCAATGGCTATGGCTTTTATTTTTGCACACTAAGCATTAAATTATGTTGTCTACGGACTCATAACAATAGATTCCCGTAAATCACTCTAATTTGGTTGCCACGACATTTACGAAGATTTGATTTGACCACTAAATTACCGAAATAGAAACTCATAATCTATCCCCGACGATATGTAGTATATCTCGTAACTATGATAATTCGTCGGGGATAGTGCAATTACGCGTAACTAGTATTTCATTATGAGTCTCGATTTCGGTAATTTAGTCGTGGCAACCAAATATACGTAATTTACGGGAATCTATTGTTATCAGTCCGTAGACAACATAAATTAATGCTTACTGTGCAAAAATGAAAGTCGTAGTCATTGAAATAACAAAGTAATAACGTTAATTCCCCACGCAAAATAGGCGCCTTGACGTCGAGTTGCGGACACCAGCCCGTTGCACCAAGTACCAAGTACCAACGTTAATTCCCTCTCCTGTGAAATTAAGTTTGATGCATATACGCGCTTTTTACCAATACTACATACGCGGATTTGCACCATCACAATCCCCGACGAATTGACAGTTTATTCAGTAACCGAGCCCGAATTTTGGCGCTTTGGTCGGCTGTCAGTGCACAAACGACGTTCATGCTAGGTCCGAGTTTTCAAGTCTTCTCGTATTTTCTTTATATTCGGATAGGACATAATAATATTTAAAATTTTCCTCAATAATCCCAGAAAAAATCCAACTACATGGATATCACATAGAAGTGGACAATACAACGTAATAACGATTACATTAACAACATAATAACAAAGATTGGCCAAGGAAAAGATTGTCTAACTCAAAGATTACGTAAACTAATCCAAGGTTGACTCTAACTGCCCTTTTTTTTTACAGGTTGACAGTTTGTTTGTTTTTTCAGAGGTTTTATTGACAGGTTGGTCAATTGTTAGTTCCTTATTTTATATATATAAAATAATTGATGTATTATAGTAAATAGTCCTCTAGAAGTCAACCGGTAACTTAAATCCAAACATACCTACGGACAATAATCTCAGTATAAAGTTATAAAAAAACCGACTTCAAAAGTAATTCATCCCCTAGCTTGCCACCCTAAGATATTAGGAGAATATATATTAAGAGAATATTTTCTTCAAATTTAAATGGGACTACTTCCTATATATCATACCATAGCCATACGGACCATATCCTCTTTCCAACAAAAAAATCTAGGGTCGGCGGCCTAAAGCACATAAGTAAAAAAAGGGCTTCATTTGTTAATATATAATTATATATTTTTTTGCGTTGTTTATAGAGTTGGACGATGTGACGAGAATGATAAATTAAAAAGACGCCTCTAGCACAAAGTTACAAATTTATGGAATAACAAATAAATTTTACTTATGTGCTTTAGCCGGTAGATGTATTCATTTAAATGAATGATGTTGGACTTTGACTTACATACGTGCTTTAGTCCGCCGACCGTAGAAATAATCATCAAAATCGATTTACAAATGAGTTATCGCGTAGCATACATACAAAAAAAACATACAGTAAAAATGAGAACCTCTTCCCTTTTTTTTTCAAGTCGGTTAAAAACCAGTATTCATGCACAAAATTTATACTTTTTTTTCTTTTTATAATACTAAGTGACGGGGCGAACAGGTCACACGCCTGGTGGTGGACGACTCGCCTGTCCATTACAATTGCAGTGCCATTCGCATTCGCGAGCTTTAAATGGCAAAGATTTGAAGGGCACTGCCACTGAACCTGTCACCCTAAGACATAAGTTGACGAGTCTCATGTGCCTGTAATTACACCATCTCTCTTACCCTTCAAAACCGGATCAGTATTGCTCACATTACTGCTTGGCGGCAGAAATAGGTAAGGTGGCAGTACTGCCCTGGACGAACTTTCACAGAGTTCTAATTTACTACTACTAAAACTACTAATTAGGAACAAGCAACTGTACGACACTCGCGGACCTAGCGCGGTTGAGCGACTCAATTTCCATCACAGCCAAATGGTTCATTCAGTCTCTAAAGTAACGGCAAGCAGTTCACTAAGTGAAGCTATTTCATTAAGGTTCAGGCATTATAATAAAATAGAGATTTCAAAAAAGTGTTATTTAAAACTTGAACTGCTGGAGTCCGTAGCAGAGACGTCACTATACAAATAATATTTTTTTATGATATCAAGTGACGGGACGAACAAGTCGTGCGCCTGGTTGTAAATGACACGCCTACCTATAACGGTTGCAGATCTGAAGGGCCACTGCGCCCGTCACACTGAGACATAAGTTGAAAAGTCCCATGTGCCTGTAAATTCGCCAAATATATTAATAGTACAGTCAAGAGCGCGTCAAGCTTGACACTTAAGACTTAAATGCAACTTACGATGAGAACAGTCCAAAATGTCAAGCTTGATGTGCTCTTGACTGTATTTAGCAATAAAGTCCTTGTCAAAGTATTGCCAGGGAAGTATTGCCATTTCATCTATTTCTGGCGCCAAGCAGTAATGTGAGCATTACTGCGCTCCGGTTTTATTTCTAAACTTTATTTTAAGTTAGATATTTTTTCTATTTTAAGTTAGATATACATTTTCCCCACACCTACTTGAACCGTACCATACCATTTGAACTATCAACGTTTCCCACCATAAATATAAACTTATTCAAAAGAATAATATGACCGGAACGAAGTCTGAGGGCTTCAAGGAATGTTGATGAATACATCGAGTATATAACCAGAAATAAAGACGAAATGTCATTTAACTTGTTTAAAAACTATTCTGCCAAATCATTACGGTGACAACTGCGCTCCGGGTGTCGTTAATTGTTTCACTTCAAATCGTCCAGTTTAACTTGATTTTTGCTATAATAGACGAAAATTGAAAAATTACGTATTTAATATTTAATTACCAATGAAATGTGATTTCGTTTGTTTTGTAATAGACTTTTTGCTATTTTTCCCACACCACCGACTGGAACAGCCCCCCATTGTTAGAGATATATCTTAAAGGGCCCGAAACGTTGGTTTATTTGAAAAAACAAATATACGCGATTTTAATCCGGTTAAAAAATAGTTTCATTTCCTATGATATTATCTTTATTACAATAAATACAGAATATTTTTGGAATATACGGAGACGTACACACAGGTCAGTTGTTGGCGCTGTACTATCAGCTTTCTAATTTGTGATTTCAGCTCAAACGAGAGTGATATAAGGTCCATTTGCGTGATGAGTTACCAGGGATGGATGGCCCTTATTTCGTCTCTATTTCTGGTTACATGTATATTCGATGGTTTTATAAGTTTACTTATTGGCTTTTGGCACCTTCAATGACAGTAAAAGAATTAAATGTAAATAACGGTGGATTTGGTCGTAAAACAAATGGTGCCGTTTAGTGCAATGCCTAGACCGATGAATAAATAAACCTCTTGATTGCGAATTGAATTTAACCGCGCAACTTTGAACGACTTGGTATTTTTAAGTGAAAACTGTCTTAAACAGAAGTGCCTCTATTACTATTAGAACCGCTGTCGCCAAAACTCACACGTTCATAATTTGAAATACTGAAAGTTTGATAACGATTGGTTGTAGTTTCTAATTTAAAAAGAAATAATACATTCTGAACTGTTAATTATACTCAAACTTTAACCTGTTGGCATATCGTTCAAAGTTCAATACCTATTATTGCAAGTTACGACGACGTTTTGATTAAATATTAAAATTTCACCAATGCGCTGCCATCTAGCGGTCAATAGCTGATCGACGATGAATTCGAGATGTTTACTTAGTTCTTCAATCAGTACTAAAAAACCGACCTCAAAAGTCATTCATCCCCTAGTTTGCCACTCTTGCCGGTGGAATATTGTCTTGAAATTTTAATGGGACCACTACTGAAGTAACCTCTTTCCAACAAAAAAGAATCATAAAAATCGGTTCACAAATTTAATTACCGGAGTCATCGCGTAACATACATACAAAAAAACAGTCGAATTGAGTAACTTCTTTTTTTAAAGTCGGTCAGTTTTGCACTCCAAACTAGCAAAACAAGGCATTTTTCTACTAGATAATTGTCACGACCATAACGTATAAAGCGAAAATGGCGGACTGTGCATAAATATGTACTGTTGTCACACGTAACACGCACTAACTTAACTGCCTCCGTAGCCGAACGGATACCATGCCGGACTGCCACGCAGAGGTCCCAGGTTCGATTCCCGGGCCGGGAGAAATAGTTGTATGGCCTACAATTATTTCTCTCGTGAGTTTGGGTGTAATTTGTGGTTGTCTATGTGTGTGTCCATGGCACCCGCGACACAGGGTTTCCCTAGTGCGGGGCTATGTTGAGTGTGTGCGTTATTATTATTATTACTAAGCACTTCTACTGTATTTATTGTTCTGTGGACGCGCCCCATTGGATAATGCGGAGTTTTGACATAGTCATTTAGCTTATTTTACTAGCGTGGATATCATATGCTTTTACATAGCCCACATAACAACACCATCATCAACCCCATTGTACGCCCAATGCTAGGTCAAAAATTCTTAGTGTTTTGGACCTTCTTCGACGTGCAAAATTTTGTGAAGTTTTTCTTCACTGTTTACGGCAAGTGTTGGTACAGAACATTCACTAATGAATGTAACTAAGAAATTAAAGTCAACTGTCAGTCGACCTCTTAAGCGAGAAGCAATCTCTTTCCCACTGGATTCATACGATACATGCAATGGCATGGTTATTAAAAAAATTGACGGACTTTAGGTACAATATTGACAATACACAACTTCATAAATGTTGTATGTTGTATGCTTAGAGGATAGTTATATGTGTTAAATTTAATTTAATTTATATTACGTGTGATTGTGTTAGTTTCCAATTTTATTTTCAATTTTTTAAATTATGGTTTTCTATTTTTATTACAGGCCATGGCAGAATATCAGCGAGGGCTATGTAATTATCATAGTGCCGAGCCATAGACTTTTTTGACATGCTTTTTCTTTTCTTATTTGTCGTAACTTTTTTCTATTATTTTTTTTTTCCTATTATTTCTATTGCTTTTTTTGTATTTATGAACGAATTATTTAATATTTTATAATTGTTTGGATTTTATCATTGACTTACAAATAAATGGACGACGGGTCTAATACAAAAACCACGAAAAAAATGTCCCAAGTCAACCTATTCGAAATTTAAATTGTAATGTCATCGCAGTATCGCGCTGTCAGTCGAACAAATGCAGACTAAAGCGGAGTTTGGCGCTCTGTATACGATTTTAGCGCCTTACAAGTGCGGACACTTTTTAGCGCGGACCCGACGTCCATATAATTGTAAGTCAATGGATTTTATAATGTATTTTGCATGTCAAATAAAGACTTTTATTTTTATTTAATTCGGAACAAACATATCTCCGTGATAATCATTAATGAGGCAGTTATGTAAATACATAAGTTCCATCGACGTATAGTCTAAAAATGATTTGGTAGAGAGCAATCAGTACCACGGTATTTTTAAATGAATACGTGACTAGTAGAATTTATTTCAACTTATGAACTGGACCTTTACAGTGAATTTACTGTATTAAATTATTGCGGTGCACGAAAGTAGCCTAATCGCAATGGCGTCGATATAAAATAATAAGTAGATAACAAAAATATCACCGATTCGACGTAAGTAAGGTTTATTCCAGGAAGCTTACTTCCTGGAATCACATACAATGAAGACGCAACTACAGTAGGCTTGACAGCACACCCTCCCACCAATGTTTTCATCTAGCTATGCCACTGTATATTCCGATTCCCATACAATTCACAAAACACCTCACCATGCAGTCATAATAATTTTAACAACTTGCTTGTTTTAGTATCCTAGTAATGCCATCTATTAGTGGCGCTCTGTACTAAATGCCTTGTAGTGCCGTTACAATATTTTTATAATTTGTATTAAAACAATCACAAGAAGTAACAAACGTGAGCCGTAGTATAATAAGATAAGTAATGTAATACAAACGTAGTAGCGCGGCTTGTAGGTGTGAATGCCCACTGTATGACGTGTACGGGCGCACACATTTACGTAATCTCGCAGAGCACTCGAGTTGCACAGCGCGGGTTGTCACACGGGCCATTCATTATAGAATTGAACCTTTCACTCAGTGTTTAAACCACATGAAGTAGTAGACGTGTTTATTGTTGTATTTATAGTGAAAAGGAAAATTGAAAAGGAGTGCCTTAGATTCAGAAGTGTTCAGCATTTTTTTCTATTTCACAATCATCCCTTAATCGAGATATTAATCCGCGGTGTTAGTATAAATCGATACGTACATAAGTACTGCATTTCATGCCGGGTTTTCGAGTCTTTCACTTGCCAACGCAAGTTGGCTGGGTATACGACATAGGAATTTGCTTTTCGTGATGAACGTTCACGAGTCTTCCACTTGACGTTGCGGGGAAACATGCGCGCATGCGCGGCGCCTTGCCTTTATTATGGTTGTAGTGTGATTGGCCAGCGATGCTGTCCTCCGCAAACGTCTAATGTTGCTTGCGTAGAAATATCAAGCTTGCTAGATATCACAGTCACGCAATGAAATCCAACGCAAAGCAAGCGGCCTATGTAAGCGAGCGATTCGTCAACAGTCCTGCCTGCACGTACGCGACAGATCTTTGCGTATGCGCGAAGCGAGTCACGCATTCAAGCGAAAAACACAAGTGAAAGACTCGTGAACCCTACATAACAAAGGTTATTTCAATATAACACGAAAACACTGTGATGAACACCTTATATTTTTCAAATCATATTTACACCCTGTAGGTACAACTTAAATTATAAAGTGACAACTATGTGACAAACCATAGACGCGCCGAACAGACGAAAGTTACACAACTTTTCTTATTATACTGTGCTTGTACTCAGAATAATCACAGCCAGCCCAAGCAAAGTTACGTCAAGTTACACTATTTCCAACCTGTTTACCATAACCTGCCACGGCACCTGCCCTTTACCACTAATTTATTACAATTTTATAAATATCATCTGGTATTTGAATGTGGTGCTTGTTTATCATTTATGTATAATTGACGTGTTAAATTAAATATTTATATATACCCATGTATAAAAAACTACGCGGACGCTGGGCCAGTGTTACATAAACTAATTACTTTGTTTAAAATGAACACCACCTTTTTTTGTAAACCAGAAGTTTTGCAATCTAGCTGTACGGTAATTAGTCAAACTCTTATTTACCCACCAAGCTCTTAAGTTTTGCGATTGTTACACATAGGAATTGAAACAGATCTGCATCGCGTATAAATAAAAACAATAAAAAAACATTTTTTTTTTTCAAACAATCTAACGTTTCGAGACCTTTACAGGCCCCAGTCAGACGTGACCATGAGACGTAACCAACGTTTGTTTGAGAAAGAAACGAATATGCGTGATTTAAATAGGAAACAACTTTCGATATCAGTATTTGACTTTACGTTATACATATACGTATACATTAGAACTGTTTTCAAATTAACTAAATTAACATTGGAAATGACACTATTTTTCCGGATTTAAATCGTCACGGTTGACAGTCAACCGTGACCATGGGACCTGTGAAGGGCCTGAAACGTCGGTTTGTTTGAAAAAACAAATATACATGATTTAAATCCGGAAAAATAGTTTTATTACCAATGTGTAACAATCGCGAAAACCTAAGAACTCGATAACTAAATTAACATTTTGGTGACTTTCGAGATAACGGTACATAACTAGACTCGTATCTTAAAGTACAAAATCACTGAAATGCAAAAAATGGGTTGTATATACAAATTTTGCAGGCTGATTTCACATCGCATTTCCTTTATATTCACACACTGGCTTTTACCTATTCTCAAAGTAATACATCCATAATCCCAATTAACCCCATTGATAAGAAATTTAAAATAAACAGAAAGTTTTGGCATCTCCTGAATAATATGAGTTTGAGAAAGTAAGACATAGAAATGTTAAATTATAATTTTTCTTCGATAGTTTAATTTTCTGACATTTTTTCGCGGGAAATAGTTATTATCTTTACGATGGCCATTTTAAAACCTCTCTGACAAGTAATGCTGTTTACACGGCAAATTTTTGAAATTATAATTAAAAATATAGTTTTAGACAATGATATATTTATTATATTACGTTTTAGACGCTTCAAAAGCTTTATTTAAATAAAATAATATTTTTCTCGGCTGTTATAATGCATTATGGTTAATTTAAAAAAAAATGAAATGTTCTCGGATTCCCTGTTTGATTACAATTACTCCGAGACTACCAACATTAGAAAGCTTTGCAAATCTTTTCAATCTAACATGTATGTACCTAATAAGCTAATCCTAAGCAATGTAAACCGCATATTTGCTGCAATTATCATCCACTGAGTGGAAGGGAGCAGTGAAGTTACTTTCGTCCGAGTGTCAGTGCCCGGTCCGTCAGCCTCTCACGTAACGTATACCGTAACGTAACCGTTACGTGCATTTTCACGTTACGTTGTTGACTCAGGCGATTGTTTTAGCCAATAATTTTGGTTTTCTTTTAATAAACAAATTTGTTTGATTCAGAATCAAAAGACGCCATTATCAAAGGTGGTTGTAGGAATTTTCCCCGTAACATCTCGCCTGGGTACTCATTGCTGCGTTGAGATATTTGTTATTTACGCTGTATGTTACATAACACGGTACCTATATGGAAAATTGTACGCTAATAATTTTTGAACTTGCTGATCTCGCGTATATTATTGAATGTGCAAAACACGCTGACTTCACAGTACATTTAGAGAAGTGTAATTTATGTTAAGAAGAATCGGAATTTGTGTTATTAAGAATTTATTTAAAATTTATTAGGAACAAAAGTACCTAAACTGGCACTCTTTGACAGTCATCTTTACAAAGTTAAAAAAAATAATTTAATAGCATCTTTCATAGTTGAAAATTTGGCATTTACCAGCTTTAAATTATCATTAAATCAAAACTTTATACAAAATGTTATACAGACTATGCATATTTGGATGACAAAAATTGGGAAAAGAACTGTTCGAATTCTTAGATTTTCGCGATTGTTACGCATAGGATCTCACTCAACCGTGACCTTGGGACCTGTAAAGGGCCTGAAACGTTGCGTTGGTTTGTTTGAAAAAACAAACATTCGCGATTTAAATCCGGAAAATTAGTTACATTTCTTTAAAAAACAGTTTTTTTTTCTAAATCGCGTATATTTGTTTTTTCAAACAAATCACCATTTCCTACTCTTTATATTTCCCGTGACCACGGCTCTCTGAAATGGTAAAGTCATCAACTTCAGCCATTTTGAAAAAGATAAATGTATGCGATTTCGGTCATTCTTGAACCAATGTCCACAACCTGATTTCCTAATTTAGCTGAAATTATTTTCAGAACTTTGACAAATATGCTTGTCAATAAATGGTATAAACAAAATAAAAGAACAGCCGGCATTATCCATAAAAATCCGTTTTTATAAGCACCATCAAGTTAATTTGTTTGTTATCACTAGAAATTATAGCTTCATAAATTGCAGCTCGTCAATGTTAAAGAAATAAGTTACAAAAATAGCTATTTGATACTCACCGCGACATCTGGTATACCAATTGGTGTTAAATATAATGTCGGGTCTACGGTATCTTGTGTCGCGATTAGCAGTCAAATCTGAGTTATCGGTCCTTGCTTTAATATAGCAAAATTACAGTCGAATAATCTCACGACGACGCCGTTGTCATTTTATATTGAAATTTCAATCAGTGTGCTGCCATCTTGCGGTCAATAGCTGAACGACGATGAATTCGAGATGTTTACTTAAGCCGGGTACTCATTAGATAGCTGTAACTTTAACGTGCAGATACAGTAACGAGGTTCTACTGTATACCCTTGAAACAGTCGTCAATTAGACGGCTCACTGCGAACCGCACTCATACCGCTCGCGGCATGCTCGCGAACCACGTACATTTTTAGTTACATAACATGCAACGGTTATAGTTACAGCTCACTAGTGAGTACGCGGCTTTAGTTCTTCAATCAGTACAGCGTACTAAAAAACCGAGCTCAAAATTCATTCATCCCGTACTTTACCACCCTTAGAGGTCCACCTCTAATATTCCAATATTTTCTTCAAATTTAAATGAGATCACTACTGAGATACCCTCTTTCCAATAAAAAAGAATCATCGAAATCGGTTCACAAATCGCGTAACATACATACAAAAAGAAAACAAAACATACAGTCGAATTGAAAACCTCCTCTTTTTGGAAGTCAGTTCTAAATCACTGCATAGGTTAGTTAACATTTTATAATTATCTTAGTTAACATTATATACCTATTAACTCCCTCTCTTTTCATCGCTACTTGTTTACTTGAGACACATTGGACTTCTCAACTTATGCCTCAGGGTGACGGGCGCAATGGCAGTGCCCAAATCTTTGCGATTTAAAGCTCTGAGTGGCACTGCAACTGTTATGGATAGGTGTGTCGCTTAAGACCAGGCGCATGACTTGTTCGTCCCTTTACTAGGTATCATAAAAAAAGTATTATTTTGTACTGCTCCATAATTAAATAAATAAATATAAACGGCAAGACTACACAAAGTTGTTATGTATGGGACTTACTTATGTATTTATTTACGGTAATTTCTGTTTATCACGTTTTTTTAATGAATTACTTGCACTTACAGGCACTTTTAAATTTTGTCCTAATTTTGTATATTTCATAAAAGAGTAGGTTTTTTTTAACCGACTTTTAAAAAAGGAGGAGGACTAAACTCCCGCTTGTGAACCGATTTTGATGATTATTTTTTGTTGGAAAGAAGGTATCCTCAGTGTTGGTCCCAAATTTGAAGAAAATACTCCACCTCTAAGGTTGGAAAACTAAGGGATGAATCCGTTTTCGCGCACTTTCCGGTAACCGAATTCAATAAAAGTTGGCAAATAGATGTAATTCCACGAACTTTCGCGGTCGGTTTTTTTTTAAAGTTACAATTTTATCTTCTGAAACAAAATCTAAGGGGCACTGCCACTGTGCCCGTCACTTTGTTTCCGCGCATGTTATTTGCTCCGACATTTCTGACCCGTTTTCGATGGTTGTTTTTTTTTTTTGTTTAAAAAGGGGTATCTCAGTAGTGGTCTCATTCAAATTTGACGAAAATATTCTACCTCCAAGATTTATTGAATTTCCTCCACTTTTCATTAACTGATTTTCATAAAACTTGACATATAGGTATAATTCCAAAGAAAATAAAATGGTTTGGTGACATAGAACTGATCTGGAAATGGAAATGGTAGACAGATGAGAGGAACTCCTCAACCTACCTTGTGTTTGGGCTCATCATGATTAGTTCTAAAGACACTTTTATCTATTCTGCGTTTAAATTGTCGGTCAAGAAGTCCCGACAACGAATATAGCGAAAGTGGATAATCAAAGTTTTGAAGACGGTTTAAAAAAAAATTACAAAAACACCTCTCGTCACGTGGTATTATCAAAAAAAAACCTCAGGGTTACCTATTTATACTTTAAAAACATGTACGTATAATTAAATTTGTATTGTTTTGATATTCAATTATTTTTATTTTTTTGATATGTGCCATTGATTAATTTCTTATATTATTCTTATGACGTTATAAGTAGTCATTTATAGGATAAATAATTATAAATTCAGCTCCTGATGGATTTATTTATTATTTTTCGTAAAATTACTCCACTAGTTTGTTATTATTAATAATACAAAGATCGAACAGTTAGAAAAAATTCGAATCCGGCCTGATAGAAGGATTTTTTTCTAAATGTTCGTCTAAATCTTTGTATTAATAATTATAACAAACTAAGTAATTTCATAAAAAATAATTGAATATCATGATAGTGAAACATTCTGACATTCAATAAAAAGTTTATACGTATGTAGGTACAAGTTAATTACCGTACCTTGTATAAGATAAATTTAAATAATGTTAAAATAGCTAAGTGACTTGATGTCATAAAAAAATCAATTAACGTCGTTGACTTTGCGTGCAAACAAAGTATGACGTAATAAGATACACCATCAATACAGCACTACTTTAACTTTTAACAAAAATAACTATTAAGACTTGATGCTACCTCAGCTCGAATTCAAATTTTTCCCGTACTAATACGGTTTGTTTTGCATAGATCGCGCGGCCGGGACACTGGCTTTATTTCAGAATTGTTTTACAAACGAAATTAAGGACATTTGAAAAAAGTATTTCATATAGTTAAACGTGTTGTATTTAGTTCAGTTGGTGTATAAAAAAAAATCATTGGTATATAGATTGGTATATATAAAGTTCCTATTCAACACAGCGGTTTTCTTGTAAAATTTCGAGGTAAGTTTGTGTTTTTTCTCTATCGTGAAAATCGGAATCGTTATTTCACACCGTATAGTAATCTAGTAATCAGTGTACATTATACATACATACATTATATAATATCCTCAATTTTACTATATATTTTTTTCCGAAAAAAAAAAGTTATGCGGTTTCAACCAAAGCCATTTAGGGTAGTATAGATTCTTAAATATGTCAAAGATATAAGTATACTTATCATCAACCCTTAGACATCCCACATGACGAGGATAGGTTATACTCGAACTGATGGGACCAACAAGTCGTGCGCCTGGTGGTAAGCGACAGTTGCAGTTGCAGAGCCGCTCAGAACTTTAAATCGCAAAGATCTGAAGGGCACTGCCATTGCGCCTGTCACCCTGAGACGTGAGTTGACAAGACCCATTTGCGTGTATTTTCACCAGCACCCTTCAAAACCGGACGCATTACTGCTTGGCGGCGGAAATAGGTAAGGTGGTAGACCTTCCCTGGACGAACTCTTTCACAACGAGTTCTACTGCTACTACCCTTACGTTCGTACCCTTGGTACTTGTAATGATAATGCTTTATCTCACGAAAGTCATAAAAATAAAACGAACTACGTGAAAGAAATTACGTATACGTCAATTTGTACAATTCACCTATTTAAAGCTTATATAAGTTGTCTATTAAAATCGACTCGTATTAAAAAGATGTCATTTAGCAGATATGACCTTCTTAGACCACAAGACTGTGAATTTTTACCATTCAAGCAGGCGAAAATAATTTTAGAATCAGATTTCATATGTTACCTATGCTCCCTTATAGTATTTCAAAACCAATCTAAATACAGACATGAACGTCCGATCGGCAAAAGCCGGATTGCAAAAACATTCGCACATTCCAACGTTGCAAAGAAACTATTACACATTTTACGCTCTGTTTTATATGTAATTTAAAAGGCTTATCCAGTCAATCGGAACGTTCATACCTTATGATTTATTCTGTTCTTTCCTCTTTTCGAACTTCCTTTGCATGGCACAAATTCTAGGCACTTTTTTAAGTGCGCACGCTCACACGAAGTAAACAAACAATAAAATATTTAAAGAGTTTGTACTTTCTACAGGAGTTATCACGGAGAGTGCGATGGCATATGGGAGTAGAATTCCTTACCCGCAGACGTATTCTCAGAACGTTATAACTTAAGTCTTTTCAAGTCGGGAGTGAATAGGCATTACTTATCTGTTCGTCTACATATTGTCGGCCTCATCATCACTTTGAGATGGAGGTCGAATTCGCACCTATTTTCTTATTAAAAAAGATGTAACTATATCCCACCTTACCGTATTGTTATCCAAACCCTTTAAACTGTCATGGTACTAAGATTGAGTAGGAATTTGAACTTTAAGTAATAGTGGTAAACCATTTAGTCAGCTGATATTAGAAGATACCTATAAAAGATGGTCATACGTTAATAGTAACTAGCTCCAAGACACAATGACTACTGACCTCTTTAAAGAACGTAGAACGCAGACGTAACGGTACGTACTTAAATTTTTGCGACAATTCGGATGAACTTTGCTAGTTTCACTATGAAAAACTGACGATGAAGAATCTTTATGCAAAATTCGCTAACTTGAAAATGGTGACACGTTGAAAACGGACACCAAAAGTTATGTCAACAAAAATACCGGTCCTACAGGTCGTAAAAACTCAGATTTTTTTATTAAAACCATAAAATACAAAGAAGAATGAAAGTAGTTAGTGTAACAAATGCTTACTCAGAGTAAAATCCTGTTTATAATTTTTTTTAACACAAAACTCGACGCGTGATTCTCGCACTATAATTTATAATGTCGGTCCCAAGAAGCGTGCGCACCCGATGACACACAAACCGCAACTAGCCATCACTTGCCGCTATAGTGGCAGCAACCTTGTACAACTTTGTGCCGGCAGCGGCATAAAAAACTTAACTTTCTAATTCGAATTTGCGAATCCGCTGGACAGGTGAGGCGATTGCCGACGTCAGGTGTACGATGAAGTTGGAAACCTGACAATAGCTCTTGTGTCCAATTTTACTTTACCCCGTGCCAGCGCCTCTGGATCCATCAACTGGATCGATGTACAAATCGGCCGTCCCCATGTGAGCGTTATATTTTCACTCAACATGCGTAAAAATCTTTCACAGTAGCCTGCCGATCATCCGCTTAATTTTAGAAACTTTTTAAGCTTACTTTAGATTATTTTTATTTTATTTTATTTTAATCGAAACAATAACAGCTATTAATAACGATTTACAATGAATGTTTTTAGGTAAAGCTAAGGTAAAAGTATAGTAAAAGTTAACACCTCAAAAAGAAAAAACAAACACAAAATTACCTACAATAACTTATTATATATTAATTAACTTAATAATTTTGTAAGTGGCACACCGCGCTGCATTCAAATTTAAATTTCAGTTAATTCCAAATATTTTCAAATAACATTGTCAGAAACAATACAATTACTACAACCAAATGAAGTATCAAACAAGTTTTATAACATCCCTTGTGTATAATGACCCATTCAATAAGGGAACACTACTATGTTTTGATGATCCACATGGAATTTTAACGGACAGTGATTACTTTTAATAATTATAATAATAATAACATTGCCGGAGAATGCGAATGAGAATGAGAAATCGAAAATACAATAACAATTAAATTATTTATTTAGGCATAAATCCATTACCCATTGACATAACAAGAATAAAAAATTAAAATATACTGATCGTAAATAATTAAAGTTTCAACATATTGTTAAAATTAAATTACAAATTAAAAAAAATACAGCAATTACTCGCATTTTGAAAGCATAGTTTGCACAAACTCATTCTTAAACTTATTTAATCGTTAGATGAGCAAGTACGTTGATTCCAAAACTCCAACCTTTTGTTGTATATCTTAACCCACTAAAGTATTTCCATATAATCTTGAATTATTAATAGTGTCACAGGCAACACGCTTGGAAGTCTTTTTCGTTATTACAAATCGTGAAAAGGTAAGTGCAAGCAAATACCAATAATTTTATAGATAATAATAATAATAATTTTATAATTTTATTTTATTTTATTTTATTACTTTAATACCTGCTTTAGTCGCATTAGATATTTAAAGCTTAAATTATTTTTTGTAACAACTGAATCGTGCTGTAAATTATTTATTTATTTATTTATAAAGGTGCAACAACAGCATAAATATAGTTTTGTTCAAAAAGATTTATAGTAAGAGGAATGGTTCTTATACATAAGCCTATTACTGATATATACAACTTTGTAGAAATTCTTGCAATGCAACGCTTGCCAGAAAAAATTTTTCGGACGCATTGTAACAAAATCACCAATTTTTTTTTATAATGGCATTTCACTGGCCGAACATGTCGGGCGCCTGGTCGTAAGCGACACGCCTATAATCGCGACGCCCATTATGTCGTGACGACAGATAGTCGTGCAGTTTAAAGTGTCCTGGCTTGTATATTTAAATGACTTTGTTCACATAACAACACGTTAACTGTTCACGACTTTTTTGACGTTACGACGCATGGCGGTGCCACTCAAAAATCACTTGGCATCATCAAAAACTCGCAAATTGCAATTGTCAACTTACTGTCGACTTATTTTAATTATCTACAGAGAGATAAAAAAGGTGCGACCCAACTTCAGCTCATGGCATTTATGATATAATGTTGTACTCGGAATGAACTATTATAAACATGATTTATACTCATGATATTGATATGTTTAATATAAAAAGCCGACCGCATACATTTTGCAAAAAAAAAAAACAATTTATAAGGTCAATGTCGTACTAGTCACACACGGTGTTTCGAATGAATTATGATATAGGTAAAAAAAACTAGTACCGTAGAGCTCCTTGTGAAAGAGTTCGTCCATAGAAGTTCTGGCATCTTTCCTATTTTTGCCGCCAAGTAGTAATTTGTGCATTACTGCGTTTCGGTTTGGAAGGGTATGGGTGCTGATGAAATTATAGGCACATGGTATTGTCAACTTATGTCTCAGGGTGACGGGCGCAATGGCAGTGTCCCCAAGATCTTTCTCTGAGTGCGCATTCACATTATAATATCATACTCGTATAACGTTTTATTTCTCGTCGTCACGTCTAGCCCATGTCTAGCCTGTTCTCATATCACGACTATCTATCGCAATTGTGTCGTGGACTTTTTTATCGTTGAACGACAGTCATGTCTAGCTGTTCCCGCTGGATCGTGACGACAATTTATCATTTCACAACAGCCGCCTTGTCGTTTGCAGATATGAAACAACTATAAATAAAACGCGACGACAATAGTACCTAGTATTATCTGTCATAACATTTTTAACGTGACGTTTTATTTATCGTCAGACGACTGTCATTCTAGATCTTAAAATTGTCTTCTCACAGTCTGGCGGCGCCACTGCGTCCGTCATCTTGTCTCATGTGCCTGTAATTTCACCATTTCCTTTAGCCTTCAATACTTAAAACGCAGTAATTCTCACACTACTGCTTGGCAACAGAAATAGGTAATAGGGCTGCCCTTGACGAAGCCTTTCACAAGGGGCTCTACGGCTACTTGGGGTTTTTTTGGTTGGAGGAATTTCACAAAATGTTGTATAGACCTCCGAATTGCAAACATTTTCTCATTTAATCCATGCCAAATGGATCGATTGAGAATTATTTCGTAAAAGTCACGTTTGGCACACGTTGTTGACAAAATTAACTATAAAAATGAGCATAAAAAGAAATTTCGTGAAAAGGAATCATCATAAAAGAACAAATAATATATTTCATATTATAATTCACATTTATACTGGAAATTTTGTAGAGAAATGGTTTTCAAGATTACAATTTTTGCATAATGTATAACTTTTTTAAATTGTTTTTGTTGATAAATTTTCAAATTGTTTTTATACAATGTGTTATACCTGGTTTGAGCGTGCGCAAAAGTAAGTTGCTTTTAATATGTATGGTTCCTAGTGATATCTGAACCAAATTATTTTCTATATAGCAGTTTATATAGCAGTTTCGTATACTATGAAACCAGCATAGGACTTCATGCGAAATTCCCAACCCACATAAAACCATTGTGGCGGGCTTTGAACCAAGTCTTCTTCTTAAAGGAGACCCGTGTCTTAAACTAGAACGTATATGCACTTATACAATATACAATACATACATTCTTTACTACCTGCACAAATCAAATCGTGAAAGATTTAAGAGAAACCTAGAAAAGAAAGACCTAGGTTAAACCGAATGATTGATCGAAAGTGAACATACATACATAGATAAGCTCACGCCCTATTCCCACGCGAGGGCAAGGCAGATACAGAAAGTGAAACTTGAAGATAATTTAATTTATAGGTGAGAGTCCCTATATGCGGGCAAGGGATGTACATATATGTCTAGGAGACCGTATTTTACTTCTATACTTGAATTCGTCAGTCATATTTGTTAATAAATTATATTTCACTGAATATATTTATCAAAAACATTTTAAATAATTATATTCATGATAAAATTTTCAACGTATATCAATAAACGCCAACATATTATTTATTATGGTTCATTATAATTACTTAATGCGTCATTACGCATTAAGGCTCTTTACAGGTCCTGTGGTCACGGCTAACTGACGGATGGCTGACCTGGGTGACCATGGGACCTGTAAAAGACTCAAAACATTGTTTGTATGACAGATACACACGATTTAGATCCGAAGACATGGTTTTTTTTTGTACAAATGTAAGGGCGCATTTGACCTCCATCTCACCAGATGGAAAGAGACGATGAGGTCGACGATGGGCATGCACGCCTAAATAATGCCTATTCACTCTCGCCTTGAAAATGTCCATGTTAAGTCGGCAGGCAGGGAATTCCACTCCATAGCGGTTCGCCGTATAAATGTGGAAGCGTAACGCTTCGTGCGAATCTTTAGAATATCCACAACATAGGGGAGGAACCCAAGCCCACATCTAGTCCGATAATGGAAAGGGGATGGCGGAATTAAATCATGTAATTAGTTTCATTTTATATGTGTAATAAAAATTGTGTTTTATTTTTATCAACAGTTGACAAAAAAATAATCGACCAAAAGCGTCAAGACAATGTTGAGCTTTGCAAAATGTTTAACGAAGAACATGCAAGGTTGAGAAATGTTGAAGAGCCACCAGCACACGATCACTTATCATTGTCATTCATGTATGAAAACAAGTTTAGATACAGAAGACATGCCACTCAAGAAGATTTACCTGGTGATGATAATGATGGTAAAACAAGACCAAAGAGACATTTGCAAGATAGGGATGATAGAGAAGAAGTCAATAGGAACGCTCGACGAGGGAAAAGAGAAGTGTCGCTAAAATCACCTGAGTACAATTTCGATGTAAAAGGTGACGCAGCGACCACGTCAAGATTAAATTTAGCAGACCAAGCAAGAATCGAGAATTTGGTAGAGAAACTGTACGATGACATGAGCGAGACTAAGGGAAAAAACATAAAATACAGAAAGAAGACATTAAAGACTACTACGAGGGATGCTCCGGTAATAGTGCTGTTTTTAAGCTACTTTTTGTTACCAAAACCTAGTTCAGTTTACAAAACAACAACCTAAGGTATTCTTAATATTTCCACTGACAATTCTTTGAATATTATTATTTACTAAAACTAATCATAAAGTTAAACTTTAGAGCAGTTATTTCAACCAGTGATGAGACAAATGCAGGCGACTTGTAACAAGTGGTTCCCAATCCGCAATTTGGTCGACTCATAGCCTATTTACACTACGTCGATATGTCGCCTTCACTTGCCTGTTAAAGTTTGCAACCTACATATCGACTAAGTGTGAACACCGGCGGCGATTCGGTCACTCTAGGTAAGCGACTGTCGACTGAACAAATTTCAACGCACGGGCGGCAATGAGCGAACTGGTCGAATACCTGTCTACTCGACCAAATGTTTGTGTGCGCAAACTACGCGCGTGACGACTTCAAATGTACAGACGCAATTTCGACTCGGTGATTGCGGCAAAGGCGGCAGTTGGTTCGGTCCAAACAACGTGTCAATTGCGCCTCCTTCGACAAGCCAAAGTAGTCGATTCGGTGTAAACACGCCTTTAGAGGGTTACATAAGCAGCATATGAAATGTATATGTGATCATATAGTTACTAGTTTAAAGGGCTATGTTATACCGTGAGTCTAATAACTCAAATATTATTTTAAAACAGCCTCAAGGTGGCAGAAAGAAGATGTTCTATTTCGCTCCACACTTATTAGAAGGCAAAAAGAAGGAGACAGAGGAAGGCTGGGCTCCGCCTGCGGGACCCCGAATTGACTGGCCCAAGTATTGGCACCATGGGGTCATACCTTACTTTATTGATCCTAAGACTTATGGTGAATATAATTATCAGCTGTTTATATTTTCTTTATAGCATTTGCTGCCTACGTAAGTTTGTCTGTTAACGTATTTTTACATACATAACTTTATTTCAAAAACCGATCTTAAAAGTGGTATTACGACTATTTGACAAGTTAACGGAAAATGGATGAAATCCAATAAAACTGTTTCATCCCCTAATTTGCCACCTTTAGAGGTGGAATATTTTCTTCAAATTAGAACGGACCCTCTATCCATATATCCCCTTTCTACTAATAAAATAATTATCGATATCGATCCACAAATGTCGGAGTAATTGGTGACGCAATATACACACAAAAAATATAGTCGAATTGAGAACCTCCTCCTTTTTTGAAGTCGGTTAAAAATAATTACAATATATTTTTTTAAATGACACATTAATTGTCGAAGATATAAGCTGTGGTAACATTTTCACTTAAAACAAAACGGGCTGACACGTTTGTTAATGAATTAGAGCTTAATGCTGCATTAACTGAAGTTGGGGTAAATGCATCCTGTCTCCTTACTTTCTAACTTAAAACCTATTACAAAACTCGTTATCTGTAATTAAATCTCTGATATACACGGATGAATTTCATGATACAAAGTGACAGGACGAACAAGACCTGTTGGTAAGCGACTCGTCTGTCCATAAGCAGTAGCAGTGCCACCCAGCGTTTTAAATCGCAAAAATCTGAGGGGCACTACCCCTGCACCCGTCCCCCTGAGACAATTTGACAAGTTCCATGTGCCTGTAATTCCACCAGCGCCCTTACCCTTCACAACCGGAACGCAGTAATGCTCACGTTACTGCTTGGCGGCAGAAATAGGTAACGTGGTAGTACATCTCTGGAAACAAGGAAGTCTCATACAACTAAACTAGACTTTGTATTAATCATTATAAGAAACTAGTGGAGTAATTTCACATAAAAAAATAATTTAATATCAATTCAATACAAATTTAAAATAGACTGAACTAACTTTAACAAAACACATAGGAGAATTTCGATAACTTGACCCGTAGCTCTGTTGGTAAAAGCAATAATACTACAGTGCAGTATGGTCGTGGGTTCAAGTCCCATCGGGTCGAAAAAGTTTTTCTATGAGTTCGGACTATATGTTAATAATCGTAAAAAGAAACTAGTGGGGTTATTTAACAAAACAATCTCAATAATAGACTGAACTAGTTAGGCTGAAATCGGTCTAACTTTTGAGTAAAACGATTACACCTCTGAACTCCAGGACTAGACATAAGATCTCTGGCCAGATTACTCAACCAACAGTCTCTTCCAACTGCGTAATTTGCTTTCAGATGGCCATCTGGCAGCAAGAATAACGAACGCTTTTGACTACTTCGAAAAGGCAACTTGCATTCGCCTTCAACGGCTCAGAGAGAAACCGACTGACGCACAATCGATGAAAAACATTGAATGGATCTATATCACCAATCCTTCAGGCATACGGCAATGTGTTCACAGCAACGAGCGAAAACCTAATGTAGGAGTACAGGTAAAGTGAAAATCTTTAGCTTCATGGCATGATTTTTTACTAGAGCTGGTTTTTGGTTAGCTGTTGTACGGTGGCAAGATTGTTTTTGCTAAACGTCTTTTTTATACACAAACGTCATTGTTAAAAGAATTCGACACAGCCATTGACTTACAAATAAATGGACGACGGGTCTAATACAAAAACCACGAAAAAAATGTCCCAAGTCAACCTATTCGAAATTTAAATTGTTATGTCATCGCAGTATCGCGCTGTCCGTAGAACAAATGAAGACTAAAGCGGAGTGTCGCGCTCTGTATACGATTTTAGCGCCTTACAAGTGCGGACACTTTTTAGCGCGGACCCGACGTCCATATAATTGTAAGTCAATGGACACAGCGTATTAATTAACGTACTCTTGCCAAAGACAAGATTTAAACAAAAATATTACGTACTTACGCCTTGTCTTAACCGAACGTCTCAAAACGACACTAATGTGAAAAACTGTATCGCACACTGAGAATGATAACGTCATTAAACAAAATACTTATTTTTTTATTTCTATCGCCATCTTAGATTTGGGAGCACGAACTTTAGAATTTAAAAACCCCTGTGCACGTTGTCTACCTAGAACTCGCTAGATGACAGAATGACGTTATGCTGTATAAAGGGAACGGGGCTTAGGAGACAGCGCAATATCGACATTTTTTGGTAGTGACAAAGATCGCTGAATTGTCAAACAATTTACTAGTAACTCCGAGAAGAATATCGTCATTTTTTGGATGGTGTCGTTTTGCATTAAGATGAATATACTATAGGATTACTGAGCCAGATCTACGCGGGATTTATGGAAAAACATTCACTAAAGTTATTCTTTTATTTTCGAAGTTTAAAATTAAATTTCTCGACACACTTTGTTTTAATGAATTCTTTATGACGATATTATAAGAAACGTTAATTTACATGAAAACCTTGAGAGGAATAGTGACACTAAACGAAATTCTCAAAGAATACCTTTATTTTATTGTGGTAGGTGAAAATGTAAATGTAATATGTTGCTGAAAACCGCATTCAAAAGTCATTGTTAAGTAAGAAATTGCAATGAACACAATTTTCAAAACTTTAATTGCTCATTACTCAAAATTGAATATTTTGCATTGTGTCACTATCATACTCAGTGTGCAGTATGATTTATGTTTGTTCCAACTCTTTTTTAAACAGAAAATTGCACCTAAAGGCCAGCTCAAACCAGCGGACGGCAAGGCAAAGGACATTAAATTAATCAATGTATATTTTATGGCGGGCGGGGCGCCTAAGTAGTACCCGGTAGGAGAGAGACGTCCTCGAGGCAGACCATCTGCTAGACGGTTGGACGATATCATCTGGATGGCCGGAAGACTGTGTATGAGACTTGCACAGGACCGATTGAGCTGGCGTGCAAAAGAGGAGGCCTATACTCAGCATTGGGTGTTGGCGGGTTGAGATGATGATGAGGATATTTTATGCTATTACAATTAAACAAGGTATACATTTCAATGCTCAGAACACTACCATTTATACCTTATTTCAATTGAAATAGCATAAAATATGCAGTGATATATTTAATGTCTTCTGCCTTCATGTCTGCCGGTTTGCGCCGGCCCTAAATTGCGCATACTTTGGAGAAAAAATATTTTAAAAGCAACAAAGTATAGAGTATTGAGAAAGAGCGCAAAAGCCAATCAAAAATGTATTCTAGACGAAGGTGTATTAAACATTCATGTTCCATCGATATGTTTTTTTACCAAGTGACAGGGCGAACAAGTTGCGTGCTGGTGCTGCTCAGAACTTAGAGTTAAACCGCAAAGATCTAAGGGGCACTACCACTGAACCTATTACCGTGAGACATAAATTGGCAAGTCTCATGCACCTGTAATTTCATCAGCACCCTTCCCCTTTAAAACTGGAAAGCAGTAATGCTCATATTACTACTTTGCTGCCGAAATATGTAAGGTGGCAGTACTTTCCTAGACCTACTCTTTCTCATTGCCGCTAAAATATAAAAAGATACGAATCAAAACGTATAATAAATTTATTCTGCACTCATCTTGGCGTATAGCTTTTGCGATCTTTACTTTCCTTATAAAACCAGCAAGCCCCGATCTAAATAAATGCCAATGCCCGATGATCAAAACATCATTTCAGTCGTTGCATTGTAATTACTTGAACCGTGTGTCAACATCAATTGTTTTACTTGCCCTTGCATATCATCTAAATGACTGGTATACGTAAAACGAACTTTGAAGTAATCCGTTTTTAGGTTATGTGAATAAATGAAAGGGACTGTTTAATATTTTCAAGAACTAAGTCTTTTGTTTTTAGGTTATGTGAATAAATTAAACGCACTTTTTAATATTTTCAAGGACAAAGATGAAATCATTGCATAATAAGGGAGGGTCTTAAAGTCAAGTACCGTGTTTAGGCCACGAGGCTTTGCGAAGTGGTCTAAGTAATAGGTACGAGATTGTAAGAATTATTTGCTAGTTATATTTGCTAGTTATGTAATAATGATTGCATACAATACTATTTCTACGAGTAAATAAAACAATCAAACACAAAATTCATGCCAACAACTAAAACGCAAGCCAAATACGCGTTATAAGTACAGGAGTAGAAAAACATATTTTTTGCCGTAAATAATTACGTATACATAGATTTAGTACATGATGCCGACATTTGTAAATAACTTCTAATGCTCTGCTGTTAGCAGGTACAGATTTTTAAATTCGTAGTTAACTATAAAATAGAAATGCCACGAATATTCGGTTGCTATTCGGCATTCGGCCTATTCGGCCACTTTTATTAATATTCGGTATTCGGCCGAATAGTGGTCGAATACTACGACTAGTATATATATAGAATACCAAATAATGAAAAAAATATGTTCATGTATTTTAATCACAAATTATTGCTTTAATACTTAAAATCAATCAGTGGCAGAATGTGTTGAATGAAAACAATTTTATCAGCATTGGTTGGTGACAAACGTTGCGCCTTTCCTCATAAACAATTCCTGCTTCTGAAAATAGCCTCTCACTATAAACACTGCTACTGCCAGGAGACGATAGATAAATCTTAGCAAATTTTGATAGACTTTGATACCGCTTTGCGTTTGCTGACCACCATTTGTAAGGATCTGCCGTCTGATGTAGGCGAACAGTTTTCAAATAAAAATCAATTTCATGTGCAATAGAACTTTTCACCACATCCTCATCATTTTGCATATTATCTGTAGCGACTTCTTCAAAACAGGTCCAGAAACTGTCATGTATTGATTCTATCGTTTTATCATTTTTCAACAAAAACACCCCATCACCGTTACTTCCGCACGCAGCAATGAGATAGGTCGTAAATGTCGCGCGTGAAATGCACAGATTTTACGCCGAACATTCGGCAGCCGAATATTCCGCGCTTCAGCCGAAAGCGTGGCCGAATATTTGGGTTTTTCGGCCAAATCCCTATTCTTCATCTCTACTATAAATTGATATCTCTATTATAATGTATGTCATCGTAAATATTAAGGCTCCCGGGGAATAAAAGAAATATCTAGATTTGGTGATATCTCGAAAATACCGGGTTTTTCCGGGCGGAATGTTGAAAACACTGTTCCGAAAATAGGTTTCCATACTTATAAACAAGCACATAGGCAATCAAATCATGATAGTAGGATGATAATTTAATGAAGTTCTTTATTAGCGGAAATTATAAAATGCAAAAATTATTTTTAGTATCAGTAGAGCCCTTGTGAGAGAGTTCTTCCAGGGAAGCACTGCCACCTTACCTGTTTCTGCCGCCAAGCAGTAATGTCAGCATTACTGTGTTCCGGTATTGAAGGATAACGGTGCTGGTGGAATTACAGGCACAAGGGACTTGTCAACGTATGTCTCAGGGTGACGGGCGCAGTAGTAGTGCTCCTCAGATCTTTGCAATTTAAAGCTCTAAGTGAAACTGTACTGCAGTGTAGCTTACCATCAGGCGCACGACTTGTTCATCCCGTCACTTGATGTTATAAAAAAAATTATAAAAGTTATTTTTTCGCTTTTATAGTACTAGTAGTACGTAGGAAATAAATGGCGTAGTAGTAAAATTTTTCGTCCTTCCATACTGCCAGATCTTAGACTATAATTTTTCTTCAATACTTTAATTTTCGGACTTCTTTTTTGCGGGAAGTCGTTATATCTTTAGAGCGTTTGCACACGACGTCCGATTCGTAAAAGTTCCGAATCCGAGAAATGACGGTCCGAAATGTCACAGGGATTGTATTTGTAGGCGTACAAGCGATTCGTATTTTCTCGGATTCCAACCGGACTTACCACAGCCGACATCCGAAGTGGATCCGATTTTTCTAGATTTATTTAAGCTGCAGTACGTAAACGCGCTTAATGGTGGCAAAATGGCCAACCCAAAAACTCCGAAAAAGATGGCGTTTTACAGTTTCCAGTAGAGTTCCGTATACATAGTTATACGGTTATATCACATACACTATCTAGAAGCGCAGTCGCAGCGCCACTGTCGTGACACTCGCGCACCATTTTGCTTGAAGTACAACGTAGACACGGCTGCTGCACTACTACAGGGCTTATATAAGCGTCTAATTTGAAGGCGCACTTAAAAATCTCGATATTCCCGAGACTGAACACCTCTGTCTCGAGTCTCACAAATGCTAAAAACTTATTGAAACTCCAAATTTTTAAGGTGAAATTCCCGGGACGAAACCTATAAATGCAACATCTAGCATCTATATCTCTAAAAAATGCTTGGCTTTCTTCGCCATCTGGTTAAAGATGTAATCAAATTTGGTTAATTTGAGTCTATCTTGCAGGTAGTCGTGTTTGGATACGACTGCATGTCTCTCGGAGAAATAACGCACGAGGTAATGCATACTCTGGGCTTCTCACATGAACACACACGTCCTGATCGCGATCGCTACGTGACAATCCTTTGGGATAATATCAAGCCTGGTAAGTTTATTAAAATAATAACATCGAAACATGGAGTTCGAAAGATTGCCATTGACTTATTAGTACAAAAGAAATTTGGACTGTTAATCTGGAAAATGACAACCTTCCAGGGGAGCGGTTCAAAGGCTCTATGAACGATAACTTTTATGTTTGAATGGGAGGGAATATTTCCCGTGGTTACATATCAGTAGTCCGAATTTACATTTTCCAGAAATAACGTTTGCCCGAATTTTCATAATCTCGAAAGTAATTTTGAGAGGAAAATGTTTTTTCTTTTAAACCTAACTTAACCTAACCTTTTTTTCTATTTTTTTTTATTACCGTGAGGAAAATGCGTTATGCATTCCCCGCCGCTGGGAGACGACGGGGATATGTGGGACTCTCTCCTGGGTACTATGTGGATCCCCAAGAGCATACCCACTAAAAACCTCACAATGTTCCTGCGCGCACCTGGCGCCGGAGCCGCGGGGTCCCTTTCAGATGCTACCGCGACTCCGGTGGTGCTGGTCCGCCTTTGGGCGGACCCCTACACCATCGCCCCCTTAATCATGGGGGGCGACCTGCACGGAGATGCCCCGGAACATTTGGGGCATCTACCGGCGGCGGAGGCCTGTGCAATGCAGGGGCAGGGTCTCCCAACCCCGCACCCTGCTGGCCTCCGCTGATGGGACGCAGGCGGTCGGCGAAGAGCCGTCGCGTGCGTCCTCTCCGCCGACGCCGAATGGGGTCCGAGAGGGCGCTGTCTTCGCGGACCCGTTCGGCTGTCTCCTTCTGCGACATCACGTCCTCGCAGAAGGAGACCATCGCCTGCCATGACCTCTCGCTTCCCAGCATGGCTCTAACTATGCTGGGCAGTGAGAGGTCTCGTCCCACCACCTCTACGAGATCCCGGCGCTGCTGGCTCCAGGTCGGGCACACCTCCAAGGTGTGCCTCGCCGAGTCTGTAGCAGCGCCGCACTCGTGACACTCCGGGGTCACCTCCCTCCGTGCGATCTTGTGCAGGTAGTCACCGAAACAGCCATGTCCGGTGAGTACCTGAACAAGACGGTAGGTGAGGGACCCGTGCCTCCTCTTTCTCCAATCAGCCAGTACAGGGAGCAGCGCCTAGACGGTGCGCTCCCCGTATCTGGCCGATCGGAGTGCCTCCTCCCACCCCGCCTGGACGGCGGTCTTGGCGGCACGCCGAACCCCCACTAGCTCCTCTAGTGCCCTGGCTTCCGCACGGCACCTGTAAGTCTGCTCGAGGACGGACGCCTCGAGCTCCCAGGGTGCGGATCCAGTCAGGGCGCATGCCGCCGCTCCGGAAACCGTCCGGTACGCCCGAATCGCCCTCACCGCCATTAGCTTCTGCGGCCTGCGCAGAAGCGGCCGCAGTCTGGTGGTGAGGGCCTCCGCCCAGATGGGCGCCCCGTAGAGGGCCATGCTCCGTATGACGCCGGCATAAAGCCGACGACATAGGGAGCTGGGTCCCCCCACATTTGGCATAAGGCGCCCAAGCGCCGCCGCGGCGGACACGAGTCGCGGCGACAGCCGGTGGAAGTGCTCTTTGAAGTTCCACCGGCTGTCCAGGGTGAGCCCAAGGTACTTTATATGAGGGCTCACCCCGACCCTCCTACCTCCCACCTCCACACAGGAGCCGGGCGGAGGTGAGGTAGCTCGACACCACCTGCCTCAGATATTGAGGCAGGCGGTGGAACTTTAGGGCCTCCTCGATGACGGAGAACGGGAGACTGTTGAACGCGTTGGCAATGTCCAACGACACCGCCACAACAATCCCCCGCTCCGCCTTGGCCCTCCTCACCTGTCCCCTTAGCTCCGCTATTGCATCGATGGTCGAACGCCCAGCCCGAAATCCGAACTGATGCGACGACACATCGGGGCCCACACTGTCGAGGTGCTCGATGATGCGGGCAGCGAGCACTCGCTCGAAAAGCTTACCCGCCTCATCGAGCAGCACGATGGGCCGATACGCTGATGGGGACTCGACCGGACGCCCTTCCTTCAGGAGGAGGCAAAGGCGGTCCTCCTTCCACACCTGGGGGAAGCTCCCCGACGCCAAGCTGGCATCGAACAGCTTCAATACGCGTTCTCCCAGGTGTTCCAACGCAAGTGCCAGGGCTTTCCCTGGCACACCGTCCGGACCGGGGGCCTTTCTTGTGGCTCTGAGCCGGTCCGCTGCCGCCTTTAGTTCCTCCTGTGTGACTGGAGGAACTGTATCGGCCTGTTCCGGCTCCGCAATCGGCGGAGCCATGGAGGAAGGAGAGAAACTCTCATCCCCCTCCGGGAACAGGCCAGCCACCACTTGACCGAGGAGCTCCGTCTCCATCGCCTCGGCGGGGAACTTAACCTAACCTAACCGAACCTAATCGTGTCTTTGCGACAAACATCCAACATATCCTGAAATAACAACGGTTTCGTTATAATTCGGTTTTCGGTGTATTGAAAATTCGAACAAACGTTATTTCGGAAAAGAAATTCGAGTTTGTGATAGGTTACCATTTCCCGTACTAATACGGTTTATTTTGCTTGGGTCGAGCGGCAGGGACACTGGGTTTATTTCAGTTTTTTTTTACAAACGAAATTAAAACCATTTGAAAAATGTATATCGTATACTATACCTGTTCTATTTAGTTCAGTTGATATAAAAAAAAAAAATCATTGATAAAGTACCTATTGAACACAACGGTTTTCTTGTAAAATTTCGAGGTAAGTTTTTTCTACCGTGAAAATTTTAACGAATCTTGTTTTCTTAATTTGTTTCGTGTCGTTCATATTATTTTTATGACTTTGAAACGGAGGCACCGTGGTCGAACGGTTACCATCCTGATCATGAGAAATTTTGTAAGAATAAATTTGTAAAGCCTTACATTTATTTCTCTCGTGAATACGGGTGTATTTTGTGGTTGGCTATGTGTGTCTATAGCACCCGCGATACAGGCTTTCCCTAGTACGGGGCCATGAGTGTTTGCGTTATTTATTTATAAAATCACTTTTGACGTACGATCACGTGTAGTTTTATTATACCAAGGCTGCATCATCTGCTTCCACCTTTGCAGTCAAAGGACAGCAAATAACTGTTTCGATCATGTAACATTATAAATGCATTCTGTATTTATTTATTTGTGTATTTCTTAGGATACCGAAAATATTTCGAACCTCGTAAAGATGATCCTCTATACAATCTTCCGTACGATTACGCCAGTGTCCTCCATTATCCACCTCGGGCTTTCTCAAGAAATGGACAGGTTACAATTCTTTCTGATGTAAGTTGTATTTTCATTCAAATTTTGTTCTCCATTTTGTCATCATCATCAACTCATTTATACGTCCCAGTACTGGGCACGGGTCTCCTCTCAGGCGAGGGTTTATTTATTTAGTTATTTAAAGATACACCATCAATTAAAACAAAACAATCTTAGAAATACACAGACTACGTTCCCATCCAAGGTCCCAAGTCGGTACAGTTGTATACAGCACTAAACATTGAGAGTTAGCCAATACAAAGAATAATTAAAAATAATAATAAAACAATTAAAAACGTAGAATTACATCAATAATTGATTATAAAGGATTTAAGATTGAAACGATTGCTTGCACATGCGAATAACTTGTTTAGCGTTCCCTACATGAAAGATGTCTATGTCACTGTATCTGGTCACATTTAACTGCCTTCATAGCCGATCGGTTACCATGCCGGACTGCCACGCAGAGGTCCCAGAGTCGATTCCCGGGCCGGGATAAATATTTGTATGGCCTACATTTATATCTCTCGTGAGCTTGGGTGTAATTTGTGGTTGTCTATGTGTGTATCCATGGCACCCGCGACACAGGGTTTCCCTAGCGCGGGGCTATGTTGAGTGTGTACGTTATTATAAAAAAAAACAGTCAAGTCATTGTATGACTGCATGAGCCTGTTCAAGGGGGCATAACTTCCGAGATTAGTTCGGCCACTAGATGATGATGATGATTATGATGTGGTAGCCATGGCTACCACGACGTTTAGGTAGGCTTCAGTTTATAGGCAAACACATTGTATTAAAATCGTACGCTATCGCTTATTCAAAAAGCAGATTTTTCATGATACCAATGATGGAAAGAATAAGTCGTGCGCCTGGTTAGCGACACGCCTGTCAATAACAGTTACAATGCCATTCAGAGGTTTAAATCACAAAGATCTGAGGAGCATTACATATTGCCACTACGCCCGACATCCTAAGACATAAATTGACAAGGCACCAGCGCCCTTACCGAAACGCAGTAATGCTCACATTACTGTTTAGCCGCAGAAATACGAAACTATTTTTTGCATCTAAAATGGCGTATATTTTGTTTTTCAAGCAAATAATCCCGAAAACGTTCGAATTTATTCTATATTTCGCATTGAAATGGTAAAACAAATTACCTACTTGTTGGTTGTAAAACGCATGTCAGCCGTGGCCATGTAGCATGATCTATGTTTTAAAAAACAGATTTTATTTTAAAAAATCTTTTGTGCTTGTGACTCCGTTGATTCTCATATCGTTCAATTTTGGACTTGCAGCGATCGCACTGCTCGATGATGGTGTATTAATAACTTTTTCCCTTTTTTTCAATATTTCTAGGGTGGTATCAAAATTGGCCAACGCGAAGGTATCAGCGAGACAGATGTGGAGAAAGTAAGCATGATATTCGGCAACGATTGTATGATGCGGAACAAGGAGTACCTACTGACGACCTGTCCAAGTGTGATTAAGAATAAAGATACCCCAACCGAGCACCCTACCAAAGAGGACATTCAAAATTATTTCAAAGACAAACTGTGGCCATACGGAGTTATAAACTTTAAATTTAAAGATATGATGGAATTCTGTAAGTGTTGATTGATCAGCATAAAGGTACAGTCGGTTAGATAAAATATTACATTCCAACCTCAATAATAAAAAAACAACATTTTGTAAATTCATTTAGAGGAAACGAAAGTCCGAAAATACCGTGAACAATTTTTTTTGTTATTAACTAGCTAACATTTGTTGCATTTCGCTCACACAGCTACAGACGAAAGGGAAAATATCAACGCTGTCATGCAACATATAGGAATGGAAACGTGCATTCGATTCAAAGATCTGAGTGAAGACGATGATGCGGAACAAAATCAAGAATACGATGATACAGAACTTGGACCGGTGTACGCAGAAGATAATAATAACACAGATGTCTTCTCACATACTACAAAAATAAATGTCGAAGATGAAGAAAATTTGACCACTGCTCAAGATCAAAAAGTCGATGACACCGTAACTGACCAGCAACTTAGACAAGGTACTAGCGATACTAAAAATAGTCACAGAACTCAAGGTAGTAGTACTACTGAAGGACGTAGCTCTACTAGAGGCAATAGTACTGCACAAACTCAGGGCCACAAACGCAAAATGACTAGCATGGTACAAAGTGCAACCACTCCAACTGAACCGCCTAAAGTCACCAAACACGTACCGAAACAAAATTCCAGTAACATCAACAGAGAACTAAAAAAACCTACCTCAAAATCAAAACACAAAAAACTAACGAAACTTAAACATAATGATAAACAGAAAATTGACTTAACAAGTAAAGATATTAAACGCATAGATAAAAAAGCGGCAGCGCAAAAATCTGGTAAGAAAATTGCAATATTTTACTTCGCCGAACGATTAATTTATTTTAACGTCTAAATACCTTTCAGAAGAATTTCTACTTGAATATCTTGTTTTATCTTCAGCCAGAAGCAAGCGTGCAATTTTCAATTCTAAGACCCGCAGGAGTAGTAGTCGTCGATCCATCGAACACTCTTTGATCCTAACGAGGACGGCTCGACCTGGTTGCCAATGCCCACCAGCTGGTAAACAACCCGGCGAAACTGTACGTAACTCATATTTGGGTATTACTATATTAATACATTCCATAAATATATTTCGTTTACACACCAGAGCTAAACAAATGTTTCCACGTTGGACAATGTTAAAAAGAGATCCGCCACTTCAGGGAATGCAATCCGGATAATCCGAAATTAAAAAAATCTGGATTTTTTGGGATTTTCACTAGATTTTAAATCTGGATTTTTTTACATTTTTATTCACTGTATCGCAAAGTAAATTTTGGAATTTTAAAATTATATTTTAAAATTTTATATTAAAAATCCTCAGCGAGCTATGTGATACAACGATTGAAGCTCTATCCTTTTTAAAATATTTTTCATTTTAGATAAAAATAATGTTATTTCTAAACACTTAATAAATTTCCCGAGTTCCGACCAGATCCAGGACCTAAAAAATATTGTCGTAAGGCAGTCTCCATTTTCTATTCCTCGAAGTTTAGGTAAAAAACTCTGCCTATTCCAATCCTTGCTTATAATAGACAAATCCTATGCATAATTTCGAAGAAAACTGATTATATTGTGTTATGCATGGATCACAATTACCTATCGAAGATTAGATTAAAATTTGATTGATTATAGAATTTTTGATAAAATTATTGAATTCTTCTACCTTTCCTAAAACACCCAGATTTTCCGGATTCGCTACGAAATCCGTTTTCGAAATCTGGATATCAAATGTGGTCCAAATTTACATTCCCTAGTCACTCGCATCAATTCCAAGTGCAGGCCAGTGCAACGTACAAGCACTTAAGAGCCCTCATGCCAAAAAAGTTTTGACGTTGGCTCCACCCACACTCCCCGCTACCCGTACCTATCATTCGCCGCCCGCTACCCGTACGTCGCAGCGCAAACCGATCAAAAGTAATTTTCGCGCGCTTATCGTCGACCCGTAAACATTGAATCCATAGAGTCGTATTCGACTACTTAAAATTTTTATTACACTTCTTTATTCAAATAAACGTATTACGTATTTATATATCTAACCCTAATTCCAAAGTATAATTTGAATAAAATGAGTTAATACACCGCTAAATTTTAAATTTATTTATTTGTTTGCAAATTTCACAGCTTTTAAATTTGGTTTACAATTGTGAATAATGTACTTACATAGCCAATTACAAAGTTTGTCAGACAACAATTAATTTTTTTACGTTACATAAAAACTAATTCGATGCTAGAACGAAGCGACTTAAAATGTTGTGTATCAAAGAACAATGTAATAAATTGAAATATATATTGACAACATATTATAACTGAATTCCGTTGTATTAATAGATTTAGGCATTAATTTTTAATTACTATATTTTTTTAAATGAAGCGACTTACAATATAATAAACAAATGGACTATAGTAGAGTATGCGCATTTGTGTCTACATATGTGAAGGTGTATATGTATATGGGTGAATGTGTGTATGCCTATGTAAATATCTGACAAATTTCTGCAAGAGTTTTCTTTTTTGATAGTTTTTTAGTTTTATTTATTTTTCTAGGGAAGCCAAACGACAAGGCTGAAATAATTCATTTCATTGTCGTTTTCAATTAAAATACAAATTGATAGAAGCTATGCAAAAAATGTCAACCTATTAGCATATTAAAATAGACTAGGTTCAATGTAAACATTGAAGAAAAGGAAGAGAAAATATGTTCTACAATTTACTTTAGCACAATTTAATAAGTATTATTTCTCAATTTAAAATCTTTAATTTGTCAAGAGCCCAGGCCCATGCATATAGACAAATTCATATATTAAAGGTGATAATTTACCTTTAATGCAACGTTTAATATGCTTAGGAGGTAGTTTTTTTAGAGAATCGTTTTCCCTTGTCACTCTGATAATAAGTTTTTCGCCGAACAATATCACCAACATTAAAGTCAAACTTTTTACGACGAAGATTATAAGGACCACAATTCAATTTCTGTCATGCGAGTTTATTAAAGAACTTTGTACATGGTCGAAATTTTCTCTAAGTTTACCGGTATTTTCCGCATATTCGTCCCTAGGCGCAAAAAATCTTCGGATTGGTCAATATCAAGATTGTGGGAACCACAAGCTACCAATTCTCTCCAGACGTGATGTTACTAACAGCAATATTGAGAGCAAATTGATTTTTTGGGATATTCAGATCCCAAGATCTGTGACTGTGACCCTCGTCTATGAACGTGGAGACAGCTGCCATGATGGTTTTATTACAGCGGTCAACAGAGTTTACCTGTGGAGTATATTTGTGCGTAGAATATACATTAGGGCTTTTGTATCTCTAGTATTTGGAAAAAAAATTATGTCTTAGATGTTCCACTAATTCCCATATTCTTACGAACTGTAAACAGCCACACGAAATAGTATGATTTAAATATGGAAAGAAAAGCATTCGGATTCCAGAGTATCCAGTTTGTGATAAAAAAAATCTAACCGTAAAAGTAAATAATTTGGATTGGAGAACCGGTAACACTCTTTGCACCAGATTTTCGGAACGTTGCAAAGAATCAGACTGGAACGAATGACTTCATTTTATAACTAACTTCTCAACTAGACATTCAGGGTCTTAAATCTTGGGAATTGATCCATATTTGAAGTTTGAGTGAAAACCGCTACAAAGTTAATCCTTTATTAATGGAATTTTTTATTAATGGAATATTTACATAACTGGATTCGAATTATTTAAAAAGAAAGTGTCACTTTGCGTGATTATAATTTCATAAACCATATCACAAAGGGGCTCTTTTTAGTTTTAACCAAAATTCTACTGTCTATGGTACTCGCTACTGATAGATTATAGTTCTGTACACAGAACTGTCGATTTTCTGCATCAGCGCCATTTCATTATATCCAAAACTTCTTGAATTCGTTTCTGGACAAATATGACTTTAGGCACTTCTAATCTGACCTGTGATTAGAAGTGCCTAAAAACCATAATGCTTATTGTTTATAATATAAAACGATGAAACTAGGAACATTATGAAAATAATATAATTATTCAAAAATGCATAATAAATACATACACTTGGTAAATTCTCAAAGGCAGACTGCTGCGCAAATACCCAGAGAAAAAAACACACTGTAGGGGTATATTGTCCCCTTACTCCCCTTATTTTTTAAATCAAGTTTTTCACGTGCAAGCTGGAAAATTAAGCAATGCTGAAATTGTCGGTTTCAATCCGGGCACGTTCCATTAAGAGCGAGCAGAGGAAAAAGTACTAATCTTCGATTTGATTTTAAAATATATAGTAATATATATAATAATAATAAATCCACTTTGAAGTTAAAAATAATACATTGTATGAGTAACTACACGACATATTCAAGCATAGACATTAATCGGGAACATAAAACAATAAAGTTTCCTCGATAAATAAAAGTCACGAAATGACCTCTAATTTTCACAGCTTTTCGATTTATTCTCGAAATGCTACATGTTATTAGGACAAAAATTAGATAATTAATGATATTTATACATGATCGACTAGTGTCGTTACGGATTTTTTTAATCCCTTTAGTTTTAGAGTTATTCCGCTAAAACGAATTTAGCTCTTACGACATTTTAATGCGCAAAAGATAACATGTCCTGTCGCTGGTTACGGGAACTTCAAGCATATAATTGTTTCACAAATTAGTCACTATCACTCCGTTGAGACGAGAGGTCGTTGATAGAATTTGCGGCTGAGCTGTTTAATCGTCATCGTAAATTATCAATATTGATGGCTAATTGTCGAAGGTAAGTTTGTGAATTACCTACCTATGTTGAACGATAACATAAAAAATCTTATTTTCATGTGTGTTAACGCACTTAGAACTTACGAATTTTGATTTCATCAGTAATAAGATTGAAAATTCATCGGTATAAGAGCGAAGTTATTTTTTTTATTATATTGATAATTTACGATGACGATTAAACAGCTCAGCCGCAAATTTTGTCAACATCCTCTCGTCTCAACGGAGCGATAGTGACTAATTTGTGAAACAAAATAACAAATATGTACATGCTCAAATGAAGCTCCCGTGACATGCGACAGGAGATGTTGTCTTTTGCGCAAAAATGTCGTAAGTGCCAAATTCGTTTTAGCGGAATAACTCTAAAACTAAAGGGATTAAAAAAATCCGTAACGACAGTAGTCGATCATGCATAAATATAATTAATTATCTAGTTTTTGTTCTAATAACCCGTAGCATTTCGATAATAAATCGAAAAAATGTGAAAATTAGATGTTTTCGTGATTTTATCTATTGAGGTAACTTTATTGTTTTTTGTTTCTGATTAGAGTCTGTGCGTGAATATATCGTGTAGTTACTCGTACAATATTTTATTTTTAACTTTAAAGTGGATTTACCCCACTAAAATCAAATCGTAGATTAGGAATTTTTCCTCTGCTTCTTCTTAAATGTTCTGGTGTTAACTTTCACATTTTATGAGACACACACATTGGACAGCATTCAATTGCAAACACCACTTTAATTATATTACAAGACTTTGAAACAACAATCAGGGCGCATTCCCTTTATGTCATAACGTTTTTGTTCCCATATCTCGACTGTTTGTTGTGACTGTGTCGTACATTTTTTTATCGTGGAACGACTGTCGTGTCTAGCCGTCCCCACTGGATCGACAATGTTTGATGCACAGCAGTCGCCTCTATGTTCTTTTGGAAGTCATGCAGACAATAATAAATGAAACGCGACGACAATAGTAGCTACGATTATCTGTCGTCACATTTTCATCGTGACATTTTATTTAGCGTCTAACGGCTGTCATTCTAGCTCTTTCCATTGTCTTAACAGTTTTTCGTCGTAACGTCAATAAAGTCGTGAAGGACAGTTAATCGTGTTGTGCTATATGTGAACAACTTCCTTGAAATATACAAGCCGCGACACTTTAAACTGCACGACTATCTGTCGTCACGATATAATGGGAACGCGCCGTTACATTATTTAGGTTGCTAATGTGTACTTAACCAAACACAGATTATGGAGATTTCATCCGATTGCTTCAACTCAGTTAACGACCTACTGCATGCTTTTGTACACGTTCTGGGTCTTGAGCACCAGCACAACATGCACGATCGAGACAGTTTCCTTCACATTGTTTGGAACAATCTCACAGAAGGTTTGTTGATGTTTATCTACTCAGCGAACTCAATATTTAAGATCACTGTTTGGTTTCCATTTAAGAAGTTCCAGTCAAATTTCAGGCAACTGTCAATCTGCATAACCTTCGTGGAATCCTATTATTTGGAATCAGAAATTTTATTGAATTATTGGATTTTTTTTCCAATAATTATTATTACATGTATCTGACTTCAGTTAAAAGTTTTCAATACAGATTTCGTGTTATTCTTATTCTCTAAAAAACTGATTACCAAGATCAACCTCTTATAGACATTAAAGAAGACCTGCAGAGAAAGCAACCGCCAGCAGCGTCTGCTGGGTTCCCATATGATTATCAAAGTGTGATGCACTTCCCGTGGCTTCAAATTAAAAATGGCGTTACGAACCTCATGTATCCTATTTGGGTAAGATATTTTTCCAAAATACAATTTTACGTAATATTTACCTCTTCCAGCATCTTGAATACGAGAATTCAGAAAAGGAATAAGAAATCTTAGGCGATAAAAGAGTGCTTTTATTAGTGATCACCACTGATTGCCAGGGATCGGAATAGGTAGAGTTTTTTACTTAAACTTCGAGGAACATAGACAGAAAATGGAGAAAGCCTTACGACAATATTTTTTAGGTCCTGGGCCTTTTCGGGATCTGGTAAATCACTTAAGAACATCAAAAATTTACGTAATTGGGGACAGACAGGTACACTATATTTATTTTAACTTTGCTACACAGTGGATCGGATCGGCAATATTGCGGACATCATTTCACGATACCTCTAAAACAAATGCCAACCGAGAGATCCTATTGTCCTTAATAAATATTATCATATCACATTTTGCGTTAATGTAATAGTTTAGTAGGAAAAAAATAAAATGTGTTTTTTTATGGGACCTATATCTTTAGTGCCCCATCGTTACAAAATCTTAGTCGATCCAGTCTTGGAATCACTACAGACGTACAATTAGACCTATCTTCTATAGATTTGCACACTAAACGCGCGCCCAAACCTGCCTATTCACTACTTACACGTGTCAGAAAATGCGTCTAAGTGATTAATGTACGTAAGTGATTTTCCGAATCCCGAACAGGCCCAAGGCCTAAAAAATATTGTCGTAAGGCTGTCTCCATTTTCTGTCAATGTTCCTCGAAGTTTAGGTAAAAAAACTGTGCCTATTCCGATTCCTGCTGATCACCGACGTTCTGAATAGGGTGATCCAAATGAGTAGATAAATGTCTACATACAGACACAAGGCGTGTAATGGAGTAGTTAAAACCACCACATATTAATTAAGTACTTTTTCGAATTCTGAATTTCTTGAAATAGTTTTACTGCATCGTAGGATAAAACTATTCACTTAGAAAGCTGAAGAAAGAAGAAGTAATGTCAAATTTTCTCCGCCTGTTCTTATTTTATTCATATTAAATTTCAACGTGCTGATTGCGGGACGCGAGGGGTGGCCCCCCACACCTCACCTCCTAAAATGTAGGCTCGCGTTGATAACCTCGGCTTATGCCAACTTTAAAAGTATTAGGTTGGTCTGTTAACGCAGGGATTAGGGGACTCCATGGATTGAATGACACAGACTATAGCAAATGATCATTCATGAAACGTAGCTGTCAAACTGAGCAATACAGATACACCTGTGGGTATTTTTGGGTACTAAATCATATTAACAATATCTTGCATTAGAGTGAATTTTAGTCGAACAAGTTTAAGGTTTATTATTGATATTATTGTCTTTTGCAGAATGATGGTTGGGCAATGGGCCACTGGCAAGGGCTAAGTGCGACAGATGTCCAAAAGCTGAATTTGATCTATTTCGACGAATGTCTAAAACGCAAGAAAGAAGAAGCCTGATTTTAAATAAATTTCGTTTTATTTTATTTTCTATTTGCTTTATTTTTATTTATGACTTTATTTTTATATACGTATTGCATTACTGAAATATTAAAAACCAAATTTAGACATTATGCTAAAATTAAAGTAATCAACGTACGATAATTTATAATTTATTGCCACAGAGTTAAGCCTCAATTGGTTTGAATGAAAGATAATTCCTGACGACTCGGAATATCCACCACAATGAAATGATGCGAGTTTGCATGTCTTAGAAATTTTTGATATGCAACTCCACTATAGATAATAATAGCGAACAATACAAAATTAAACAAATGATAATCTCAGGACAAAGTACTAAAAAAACCGACCTGAAAAGTACGTGGAATTACATCTATTTGCCAAGCTTTTTGCTCGGATTTATCCCCTAATTCGCCACTATACGGAATTTGACACAGGTGATAATAAAAATCGGTTCTCACTACCCAACGTATATTGAGAGAGAAAAACGCCTTGAATTACAGAATAGCAAAATCAACCATTAAAATAATTGCTCCTCATATTAAAATTTAGGCGCTATTTATAAAAATGAATCTTCATGCCTGAACAGCCACTCTTAGAGGTGGATGATTTTCTTCAAAATTAAATGGGACCACTATGGAGGTACCCTCTTTCCAATAAAAAAAGAATCATGAAAATCGGTTCACAAATACCGGAGTTATCGCGTAACATACATACAAAAAAACACGCAATCGAATTGAGAATCTCCTCCTTTTTTTGAAGTCGGTTAAAAACGTGACACTACCCAATTTTAATATTTTTTTAACTTCCTTCGTTTCGATTCAGCTATTGTCCCAATTCTATCATCTATTTCGATATTAGAATTCTCGTAACTATTTATTGGCTGTTCCTTGTCATGATCACTTTCAGTTAAATGAAATGGAGTGTGGTTTCCTCTATCGACTATGGAATTGTCATCATTATGTGAAAAATTTATTACATCTTCATCAATCTCATTAGCTTCATACTGCGTTCCAACATCATCCGTCTTTAGCTTATGTGGATTCTTATTATCACCGTCATTCTCTGCGTCATTACCTGCACCGTCAATCCCAGATGGTACAGAGCCTTCTTTAGCATTTTCTTTGTCGTTAGCGTTATCTTTATCGTTAGCGTTTTCTTTGTCGTTAGCGTTTTCTTTGTCGTTAGCGTTTTCTTCGTCGTTAGCGTTATCTTTGTCGTTAGCGTTTTCTTTGTCGTCAGCGCTTTCTTTGTCGTTACCGATATCTTTGTCGTTATCGTCATCTTTGTCGTTAATATTTTCGGTGACTTCATCTTTAAGAAGCAAATGTTTATTAACTATAGTTCCATCAATTACGCCGTCATCAGACTGTATTTCTTGGGATTCGTCTTTAAAAGCAACCGGTTTTTTGGTACCATCGACTTTCACTACATCGTTACCATCATCACCCTCATTGTCAGATACTACTGAACTTTCTTTAGGTGGTGATTTATCTTTATTATTTTCGTCTGAACTTTGAGCTCCATTGGCTGATTGGTCATTCCGAAATTCCTTCTTGCATGTGTCCAAAAGGTCATCAACACTTCGCCTATTGCATTCATGGCCGAACAACAGCCGTAGTTTCATTTTGTCCAGTTGCGATAGACCTTCTGAAGGCCTTACTTGGAGACCTGGCAACTGAAACATGATTTTGTTTTCATCACAATACATATAAGAGCAGTTATATTCACATCCATTTATCAATGGTTTTTTTACCATGGCGCAAGTGAAAGGGTGTTGGTGGTCACCACTTCGCCATGGTAGTTTAGTGGAGAATGATAGACGAGTCGTGGGTTGGTAATTGACTGTATATTAATGTATATATGTTGCTTGAGCTACTTATTTATACTAATTTGGTACGTGTGTCTTATGCTGATTCACAAGGCATGGTTGTTACTTTTGCTAGCACTAAGACGTGCCTGAATGTCGGAAGAGGGTTAGACATTCTGGCACGTCTGTGGCTGCTACAGTTTTGATAAATAACATCAAACTAGAATGCATTGATTGGCAAATATTGCTACTTATATTGATGTAAGAGAGCTGAATAGTATACTCTCTGAGCGTATAATACACAATCAACCAATCAGAGAGCCTACATTATTTGTAAGAGCGAGACAAATGTATTGCTATTTCGCTCCTATCAAAATACGCGATAGCAAGAGTGAGACGTATGTATTGCTATCTCACTGGTATAAAAGAAAACGGCTCGTAGTTTTCACACGCTGAACAGAACGACTATTGTGGCGAGCAGACATGACGTATGCAGATGCAATTACACTCCTTTTGATAATTATTATGATAATTATCAGGTATATACCCGATAATTACATTTGCTGATTCATAGTTTTGTCGCTTTATTTTTTACTACAGATGACAAACAGCGAGAAAACAAAATAAACATGAAGGAAGGGAAAGAAGGAAGGAAGGAAAACGATTTGGTTAGTGATTTTTTTGAGATTGACATGTGATACGTTTGAGTATAGTGCTTCTATATTCTCAATGTTCTTCGGCAATTATCGATTTCCGAATGCACACGAGTATTAATTTCTTTGCTCATTAATAATGAGATTTAAAATCTATAGTAATTTGAATTTTGAAAAACATACGTTATTGTTGTTTTATTTTCATTTCCGTGTGAACTGTATAGAGCTAAGAAACTATTTCTCTATTTTTAATAACATTTCATCATCAACCCTAAAACTGAATATTTTTCCGATTATTAATGAACTTCTTTCGTACCTTTTTGGGTGTCTGAAAAGGAACTGATTTTAACTTTTTTATCATATTCTGTACTGTTCCGATAGAAACTCCACAAGCTACAGAAACACGTTTTTGGACTTTTAAAAAATACTGTCTTTCTTGAACATATTGGCTTCTTGTAAGTACACGCTGTAAATTATCTTTCGTGCTTGTGACTTTAGCGGCTTTCCTCCCATTGTATAATAAACGAAAATGTAACAACAACTCATACTTCCAAGTCAACTGAAAGCGACCGGCCTGTTGTACCAAAGGCAAAGTGAACTATATCTTTCCAATTTTTGAACTGATTGAAACCCGACTACAGCCCAAACACAAACTTTGCCGAGAGACATTGAGAAAATAGAAGCACTGTACGTCTCGGATACAAACACATGACTCTACATTGCTATCGATAGCATTTTGTTGCTCCAATTAAATTTTATAAAATATCATTTTTTATTAATACCAGGGAATTGGTGTTATAGTTTAGTATATTATTCATTGTCGGGCTTTTTACCGTACGGACGTGTGTTGTTTGTACTCAAACAACATCATTTGAAACGCATCATATTTGTGAATTAAGTACTTTAAACTTATCGTACCAGTTAAGACTCACTAAGCGCAATTCCGCTCAAATACTGTGAAACATTTGTTTATATATACCTGGTGTCTTAGTGTGATTTACTGTGCTCCGTGAACGTTCTACCCGCTTATTATCTTGCTGTGCGCGCCGTTTCGTGTTTTTATTTGCCATATTACTCAATAAGTAAAAAAAAGTGAAAAATGAGTCTGCAACATAGTCCTCCGGCTAAATGTGCAGGATCAACCCCTGGCCTATCGACAATAAGCAACGGTGATTTTTCTACCAATACTACGAACAGAAAAAGAAAGACCCCTGACTTGTGACCGTTGTTGTCACCAAATTTCGCCGTGAATTAAAGGAAACTTTGTCCAATTACCAACAAAATTTTAATAAAACATTATCTGGATTTCGGCAGGATCTTCTATCCTCGTTAAAGATACATTTAGACAATCAAAACGATATTCTGATTAAATTACGAAAGGATTTTTGTGACATAAAAAATGAAATTTCTGTAATTAAATAATTAAATAACCAACTATAATTTACAGCAAGAACAGATACAATTAAAATCATCCATTGCAGAACAGAAACGAGAAAGTGACGCCACAAAATTAAAACTAATGGACCTACCTACATACCGCACGGTCCGCGCCATGAATCGCTTCTCAAGTCGTTTTATGATAGGACTTGCGATATTATACATTCTTACCCGGACGATTTGTTTCTTATTTTAGGGGACTTTAATGTAACTAATGCCTTCTGGGACTATGATGACGACAACCTAAATATGTGTATTCGTGCCAATAATTATTTATTTACATCTATGACGAGAGAGTTCCTAAGCCTATCTTTATTGTCCCAATGTAACTGCATATACAATAATAATAGTAGACTCTTGGACCTTGTATTTTGTAGCAAGTTTTATAAAGTCGAATGTTCTCCTTTTGCTTTAGTACCCGAAGATCCTCACCATAAAGCCCTAGATATTGACTTACTTCTAAGTCTTCCTATGTTCCTAAAATATAAACGTGTTTCGAGAAAAATGTTTTTTCTGACAAACTTTGAAGCCATTTCGCTTGGAGTTAAGACTGTTGATTGGGATAATGTTTTCTCCTCAATGCCTGACGTAGAACTTCGATTGATTTTTTTTTATTAAATGCTTAATAAACTTTTAGAAAAACATGTACCTACTCGTATTGCTTATAATAGCGATAAATATCCTCCCTGGTATACACGTCCACTTATAAAATTATGTAACGAGAAACGTGAAATAAAAAATTGAAACAATACGGTAATCATCGGGATTACAATACATTCTCCAAACTCCGGTCAAGGTTACGTAAAATGAAACAGGAGTGCTAAATTTATTATAATACATTATGTGAGGAAAGAATCAAACAAAATCCTAAATATTTTTGATCTTATGTTAAGGCGAAAAAACAACCTGGTGACATCCCTCAAAATATGATCTACAATGGTAATGTTCTGTCAGAAGGTAGCGCAATCTGCATTTGTATCGTCATCCTCACAACAACAAAATTACTTCCCTAACTCTTACTATTCTAGTACTACAGTGGATATCAACTCGATAGAACTAAATGTTAGCATTATCTTGAAGGAGCTCAAATGCGTCAATATTAACAAAGGAGCCGGACCAGATGGTATTCACCCAATTATAATTTCGAAATGTTCCGCAGATTTACTTACACCCGTCACAAGTATCATTAAACAATCTATGAGTACGGGAGTCTTTCCTTCTATCTTGAAGAGGGCTCTCGTAACCCCAATACCTAAAAATAATCAAAAAGATCAAATCACCCAGTACCGACTTATTTCTAAACTGTGCATTCTTGGCAAGATTTTCGAAAAGATTGTAACTGCGCAATTGTTCCATTCTGTTCAAAATTTTATCTCGGAACACCAGCACGAGTTTATGAGGTCACGTTGTGTCGAATCAAACATGATTCAATTTACTAATTATTTATTGTACGCTATGGATAATAACTTACAGGTAGACGTCGAGTACACCGACTTTTCCAAAGCATTTGACAAAATTAATCACGATTTGCTCATAAAAAAGCTTAACAAGATCGATGTACATGGCAGTTTGCTTAGACGGGTTGAGTCATACATAGGCAACCGAAGTCAGGTGATTTCTTTGAGGGGTTATTGTTCTAAATTCCTCCCAATTCCTTCGGGTGTCCTGCAGGGTTCCCATTTAGGTCCGCTACTATTTTCCTTCTATATCAACGATTTAGGAGACCCTTTGCTCCACTCAAATCATCTGCTTTACGCAGACGACACCAAATTTTAGGAGAATAGTAGTCTCACCTAGCGATTATGAGTTGCTACAGTCAGACATCGCAACTCTCTCAGAGTATTGTACCATAAATCAACTTTTCTTAAATATAGACAAATGTAACGTAACTTATACCCGCAAAAAATCTCCAATATTATAATTATACCCTTGAGTATTCTATTTTGAAAGGAGTAAGAACCATTCGAGATTTAGGTATTGTCATGGATATCCAACTATCTTTCAACTCGCACATTGATACAATACTCAGTCGAGCCTTTAAAAGCCTGGGCTTTATTAATCGCATTGCCAAACCGTTTAAGCAAGTCATAACATTTAAAATTTTATATTATTCATTCTACAAATGTAATATCGATCGAATAGAAAGAGTCCTACGGTAATTCGTCAGGATTCTTAATTTTCGTACTAATTGTCCAATTGAACCACACGAATACTCTCTTAATCGTAATAAATTGCTTACCTGACAAAGTCGCCGTAAGAAATCTGACATAGTTTTTCTCTACAAAATACTTAACAATATGGTTGATTCACCGACTCTTTTATCGCAGGCTAATTTTATAAATAAAGTTCGTTTACAAGCACCAACCAACGTTAAATAAAAATTTTCGTAAGAATTATATAAGAAACAGTTACTTTCATCGTTCGTTATCTTTATATAATAATACATTTTGTGACACGGATATATTTGGTATCTATCTCATTGTACAGATTTAAGGTAAGCATCCACAACAAATTATTTAGTAGTAATGATACGGCTTAGCGGCCTAGTCGGGACAGTCTATCTATATATGAAGCCTGTTGTCGCAGGTTTACATCCCGGTTAATTAGTTTTGTTTTAATCGTCTTTAGTTCTAGGTAGCAATTTATCTAAGCACCCATATGGTTAACCATTCACTTTTGGTTCAAATACGCATTTATTTTGTATTCTACTTATATATTTAAACCCTTTTTAGCACATGTTATTAATATTTAAGTGTAATATTCGGTACTCGTTGTCCATAGTATAGTTCAAATTTCTGTATTAATTCAAATTATAATGACTAATGACTGTTTGTACTAAAATAAATAATAAAAATATATTATTATTACTCTACTAAGGTCGCTTATACTAGTTTTTCCGGTATTAAGAACAAATCTCGGTACGTTTCTTACCAATCCGGCGATAGTGGCGTAGCCATTTCTGCTGAAAGCGCGGTCGTGGAATTGCATAATACTCATTGGATCGAATTCCACCAGGGACTTCGAAGGTCCTTCGTCAGGCTGTCTGCGGAACAGAATCTTGTATCCTAGGAACAAAGTAAATGACTTTTAAGTTGAGAAGAACATCTCCAAAAAATAGTTGAGTTCGTAATTAAAGTATTTTTAACTATTATGAATCGTATATTTATTTTTTACAAACATAACTATGTTTCGGGCTCTCTATAGAGCCCAAGGTCACGGTCGACTAACTAAATAGTGTTGTGTACCATGCATTATTAGTTCACGAACTTAAAAATAATTTAAACTACTTCGCTTAATCCATTCTTAAAAGGGAAAATTTAGACAAGTCTTCAAAAGCGGTTGTGTAATTGTTCTGTTGTTCACATTATTATAAAATGTGAACAACAGATGTTGTTCTAAATGTTCACATTACTGCTTGGCGGCAGAAATCGGTAAGGTGGCAGTACTTCCCTGGATGAACTCTTTCACAAGGACCTCTACTGCTACTAAAGAATCATGTAAACGGAACGGATGAATCATGTAATCATGCAAATCGAATTACTCGATGGGTACCCATCGAATGTAACGTAATAAAACTTATACGTACATTATACTCCATATTTATATATGGTGCATTTTTTAAATAATATTAAGTGACGGCACGAACAGGTCGTGCGTACGATGGTGAGCTACACGCCTGTTCATAACAGTTGCAGTGCCACTCAGAGCTTTAAATCGGAAAGATCTGGGCACCGCCACTGCGCCCGTCACCCTGAGACTTAAGTTGACAAGTCCCATGTGCCTGTAATTTCACCCTTCTGCAGTACTTCCCTGGACGAATTCTTTCACAAGGAGCTCTAGGGGAGAGAGGGGGAATTGCGGACACATAAGCGAATGTCGAAATAAAAATCATATTATTAGCATTAATTAATATTTTTTTAATTATAATTAAACGTTGCTTATAACCTTATAAAATTACCATAATCTTTTATCTTTAAATAATCAAGATATATAAAATTTTGAAGTAAAAACGAAAGGCTTTCTGTCCGTAATTACCCGGTGCATGTCGGGTAAATGCGGGTAAAAATATATTATACATATATAAACGTATTGTCATACGACCACTGGACAATATAAAAGCTATTAATTGATACTACTTTCATCTTCCTACTTCTTGGGTCAAGATTGCATGAAAGCGTATCGGTCTCCTTTAGATTAATCTATTTAAAACCTTAATTGGGGTTATTACAGACGTCTGGATTTGCCCCAAGTCCCAAGTCTGTAATTGCCCCAATCGTAATTTATTTAATTACGTAATACTTCTGATGTTATGCTAGCACGTACGATTTTCATATTTTTACAGTTTCGAGGATGCATCTTATAAATATTTATGACAAACGTAACATTTCATTAATTCTCACATAATAGTGTGTACACGGCAATAAAAATAAATTTTTTCATGTGTTTTGTTGTAATTTTACTTTATTAAAAAAGTCCAAAGACTTTTTCATGTGTTTTGTTGTAAATTTACTTTATTTTTAGTGCCGTATTTATAAGATATCCTCGAAACTGTAAAAACCACACACTACAATGGTGGATGTGATCGAAAGATCGCGATAGCGGGACACGGGGGGAAACTAGACTTTTAGAAACGATTGCGTCTGAAATTACCCCGCGTCCGTATTCACCCCACTATACCCTACTGCTACTAAATGTACCTATAATGTACTTGTATATGTATTAGCCAGTTCATCTAGGATTAACCACTGACGTTAAACTAACGTCTTTCATGAGAACTTGGTAAATTCCTTACTTGGTTGGATGTTCTCCCATACGACCCTAATGTACTGATCTCGCTGAGGGTGCGTAACTTCGTCCGGGAAACCGATGGCGTGCAGCAGTGTGTGCACAATCTCGCGCCGGGTCAGACATTCCAAGCCGAGGTTCACAATCTGTTGTAAATAAAATATATTCAATTATATTGGCTAAAAACATTTATTAGAGCTCTTGATGTTGTTATATACGCCCGTAAATTTATTATTGTTTTAAAAATAAAACATATACGATGCTTTACTTTCAACCTCGTATCTTAAAAAGAGTGATTATTTACGAGATGGCAAAATTTTCTATGTATTTTAAATTTCTTATCAAGGGTGTTGATTTTGATACATTATTTTAAGAATGGGTAAAAGCCAGTGTATGAATATGAAGGAAAGTGCAGTTCAGTAATTTTGTGCTTTAAGATACCAGTTCAAAAAGTAAGGCGTATGTTCATGATAGTTATGAAATGTTTAATGATTAAAAAAAAATAAAAAAGAAATAAGAATGTTTATCAATCATAAAATTAAAAAGCTACTAATCTTGTGTAGTCTGGTGGGCTGGCTTTTGTATATTTTTCGCTTTCCAGCCATTTAAAAAAAAATTAACGTCACGCGTTTCCCGTTTTGTCAAAGCGGGACATTGTTAAGTGTTTTGGGGATAGCGGGACACGAAGTTTAAAAGCGGAACGTATGGTCACGTTACATAAACACCTTTTACTGATTTACCTGACAATATCGAAAATGAAATTTGGAATCGAATTATGTAAATCGCTTTTAAAAACTAACATATTCGTATTGTATGGGACAATATAACACTCTGATCAAAAGAAGAAGAAGCTAGCGAAGCAAATAAAGACGAAAACAAATAAACTTTATGTGTATTTGTATGGATGAGCAAAGAAAAACTTTCACAGTTGCCTCACAGGTGGCGCTACGACAAAAAGCCGTTAAAACCAAGAACAAAGATCAGCAGCAAGTACATAGAGAAATTCGTAAGATCTACTGACTCGCTCCGTAGCTCAGATGAGAGAGCGATAGCCCGGGTTAGGCGAAAATGTCGCTAGTTCAAGTTCTGCCAGATCGAAGGAATTCTTCTTTTAGTTTGATCAATATTTGTATCAATTATAATAACAAACTATATTCATATTCATTTATTTGTTTGTGATACACAGGTTACGAAAGGTGTTACAAAAAGTTTATATATATACAATTAGTCTTCATTTGTTCTACTGACAGCGCGATACTGCGATGACATTACAATTTAAATTTCTAATAGGTTGACTTCGGACATTTTTTTCGTGGTTTTTTTATTAGACCCGTCGTCCATTTATTTGTAAGTCAATGGTCACAATACTGAAATAACCAAAATATCAAAAATTAAAAAGAACAAATAATATACAATGTCAATTTTAAACGGAATCTCTAATATTGTAGAATGTTATATCATTGAGCTAACTAAATAACATTGTCATAAACTCTGTAGCGTTATTGCAAATCCTTATTTCAATCGGAAGTTTGTTATAGACCTTTGAAGCCATTAGGTACAACCACGCTTTCTCTAAGTAGAACAGTTTTGCATGATCTGATTTGTATTGATGTTGATCAGTGAATTAGTGGAATACTTTCACAAAAAATGTATAAATAAACGTTTACGTATATTTACTAAAATATTATGAATAGTGCCTCCTGAATTAGATATTTTCAGGAGTCATCATCAAAATTTTACTCGCATCACTGTTTTTTATATGCAATTTGCAGATGAATTATTAAGTTCAGGATAATGAATGCTCATTCATTAGCCTGAATTGCAGTCTGCCTTGCCGTACGCTGCATAATGCAGGATTATGAATGTAGTCGCAACGTGCACGCTATCCCGCAATGCATCCTACGAGACTCCGTACGTGCGCCATACGCACGATAGTGTGTGAGCAGTCTCCTGCCTGCGCGGCGGACTACCATGCAGGTAGTGAATGGGTATTTCTGCCACCAAGAGTAATGCTCACATTACTGCTTGGTGGCAGAAATAGGTAAGGTGGTAGTACTTCCCTGAATGAACTCTTTCACAAGGTGATCTACAGCTACTAAAATAACTGCCTGCCTGTCCCGAGTTCGATTCCCATGCCGGGAGAAATATTTGTATGGTCTACATTTATTTATTTTTCTCGTGAGTTTGGTTGTAATTTGTGGTTGTCTATGTGTGTGTCCATGGCACCCGCGATACACGGTTTCCCTAGTGGGGGGCTATGAATGTGTGCCCGTTATTATTAAATTTTGTTTTTTTAACATACAAAAGACTTACAACTTCAAATCCTTTATATATAGGCTTATGCATGCATTCGCGAACCCCATCAGGATTGGTGATGTGAATCCAGGAGTTGTTGTCAGGCTTCAGTAGAACTGATGTAAAACGGACACAGGAGACTGCCTCTATAATATCCATTGCTTCACGTGTTCGGGAGTTCATCACGTAATCTGGTAATATTTCATAATTATTATATTATATTAATTATCATATTTATTTAACTATTATATATATATATTTAGATTTATATTAGATAACTACTAATAACTAATTGTTAAGAATCGACACTGCCTCAGCTGGAATTCAAATTTTTCCCGTACTAATACAGTTCATTTTGCGTGGGTTGAGCTGCAGGGACAGTGGCTTCAACTGGCTTTGCTTCAGAGTTATTTTTTTACAAAACGAAATTAAAGCCATTTGAAAAAATATAGACCGTATATTAAACGTGTTCTATTTAGTTCCGTCAATATAAAAATAAAATTGCCATATGTAAAGTGTCTATTGAATATAGCGTTTTTTTTTTTGTAAAATTCAAAGTAAGTTTGTATTTTCTTCCACCATAAAAATTTTTATGAATCTTGTTTTCACATCATATAGTAATCAGTGAATATCCTCAATTTTATTATTTATTAAAGTATTGATTCAACGCTTTCACTGTTATGCGGAATCAACCAAAGCCGTTTGAGGTTGCATCGGCTCATAAATAAATACAGCAAAGCCACCAGTCCTGGCGTAATTTCACAAAAAAATAATTGAATATCAATTCAATAAAAATTTAATTAATAGAGTCAATAGCGACATCTCTCGCCAGGACTGGTGGCTGTAAAGGTACTAACTGGGTGATAAATCTGTCATAGATTTCTCATAGATGGCGGTACGACTAGAAAGTCGTTGAAAGACCAAGTACAAAGACACGACGCAAGCACATAGAAAAATTCGTGAGGTCCGTTGGTTCGTTCCGTGGCTTAGTTGGTATAGCGTCTGGCACGGTATGCAAGAAGACGTCGGTTCGAATCCGACCGGATCGAAGGAATTTTTTCTGAGTGTTCGATATTTGTATTAATAATTACTTTTTCTTACTGTTTTTTTTTAATATTATCATGCCTTCCTTTGTATTTGTTTTACTTGTATGAGAATGAGTTATAATGGAAAAAAAAATCTTTTTATATTTTTCCTTATAATTTATCTTAACATTTTAATCATTGACTTACAATTTTAATGCAAATGTTTGCCAAGTAATGTAAATAACATTCTCTACATATGAATTTCTGAGGCTTTCGCAATTGTTACACATTGGAATAAAACTATATTTTCGGATGTAAATCGCGTATATTTATAATTCAAACAAAATAACGTTTCGGACCCTTATTCGATGTCAATCTGAGTCAACCGTCAGCGTAGAACCAGTAAACGCGACGAAACGTTGATTAATTTGAAAAAACAAATATATACGCAATTTAAATCCGAAAAAAATATTTTCATATCCAACATTATAGTCCATATTTTATTAAAGAAAAGTGTTGTGGTTAATATTAAAAATCTTAAAAAGTTCTGAATTAACATTCTCAAACTCATTTATGCGCATACGATAATCCACAACTACCTACTTATACAAATTTTATAGCGTTTAAAGTTGCTCCATAAAATTGTCTCCAGTTACTACGATTGACTTAATACTTTCGATTAAAAAAAATCAGAACTTAGTCGCGAATAAATGTAATAATAATAATACTAATAAACTCATTTATTTGTCTTGAAAACAGTGATACATTTTATAATAAAATCGAAGACAGCGCTAATTAACAAGACAAAACGGTTTATGACTCAGCGGTCGCGGGGAATTCACAGCCTCTGTTATTCAGCCATGACCTTGTTAAAGTATGGTAATTAAATATTTATTTTAGGACATCGAGACATAAGGTAAATATTATAACGGACTGTATCAATGGGTTAAAGGATGGGTGCTAACAACGAGTGAGCATATCAAATCAAAACAGCAAACAAAAGTCAAGAAAAGGCGCCAAAAACAGTCACATTTAAATCTAGAATTTAAATATAAAACTAAAACTTAAAGAGACTATAAAATAAATACAAAAAAGATTTGGAGCGACTGCTGGGATTCGTTACAGGTATTGTAATTTTAGAACATGGAAATTTAGAATATTTAACCATATCAGTGACAATCCATTCCAAGCGTAAGAAACTGCTGTGTAAGTAGTATATATTTTATTTACCTCGACGATGCGGAAAATGCTGCAACTTCCATGGGCTCAAAGGGATCCATGGTCTTGAGTCTCTTCGAGACCATGGATGTTGCAACACGTCCGACACGTTGAGATAAATAAAATATATATTTATACGCAATTAAGTCCCGGTTTATTAAAATCAAATAATGTGTGAAAATCGTATAATCCAATGTATAATCCTTTTGTTTCCTGTATTCAGGTATCCCTAACCCTAATGTAAAAACTACTTATCATCTATCATGTCACACACTTCATAAATCATCTTAACATCCATCCCTTCTATGACATCCTATCAATGAGTTCACGCACGAGTAGGTAGGAGCGCGCTCCTTATAATAATATCATCGATGAACGAATTGGGGATACCCCTACTGCCACCAACTACCATGAGGCAACGAATTTGTTACATTTATGCCATTCTTTAACGTCTCTAATTAAAATCTCCCTTCAGCCAGACACTGCTACGCAGCGGACAATGCACAATCCAATGTTTCAGAGGGTTCCCAACTTTCTACGAACCTTCAAATAACCATAAACCCAGCAACGTCATTAATGTGTTTTTTTTATGTATAAAACATTTAGTTTGAATTTTAGTTTCTATCTCAGTGTCAAACGTTACATTCCATTTATAAAATTGAATGATAAATTGAAGTATCTTTTTATAGTTGTAAGGCTCGTAACTAAACTTATAGTACGTTTTTTGTGTTCGTCTTAACTGAAGTCAGGTACTGTTTATTTTGTTTAATATGTAATAAGAATGAAGTTATTTTAATGTATCATTAATTTACATATAAGTAATAATATGATTATGATAACATTTATTCTAATTAACAAAAAAATGAGTTGCTAATTGTAACTACGGAAGAGAACTGTTAATAGCTTAGCTCTCTCGTGGCAGCAATAACAAAATACAAATTGTTTTCCGGAAAATATATTATTTTGATACAATCTTAGAATAATAACGCATAGAAACCTAGTCCGCACACGCTAAGTGAGGCAAATTTAAGCGCTCCCAATGGGCCTACACGAGCGGGCAGGACGTCAGTGCTCAAGGTCAACTTGCACCGCGAACAGCTCAAAAATTTTAGTTAAAAATGACGAAATGTGCGACAAACGAGTCAAAAATACGTCAGACAAACATAAAATAGATACTAACATCACATTCCACAAGGAAGTAACGCGTTTCAACTTGTATTTTTATATAAATATTCACTAAAACCGAAAATTAACAAAAATCAAATTCATGTAGGCTAGTTTTAGTCTACTACTAAAACTAGCCTACACGAATTTGATTTTTGCCTCACTTGTGACAGTTCGTTTGATATGAGACTATCATTCTATGCGTTATTATTCTAAGAATGCAATGTATATAAATGGTTTTATTGCATGTCTGCTTTATTTAGTCATAAGATTTTAGTCGATGAGGTCGACGAAGTAGTATGCACACTATAATGCCTACTCATTCTCGTATTGAAAAGGTCAAAATTATAGAATTCGGGGAATAAGTATGCAGGCATGGAATTCTACTCCTTACTCGTTCGCCATGTAAAGGGAGCGAACGCGAATCTTTGGAACATTCAAAACATAGGGGTGGAACCCCAGCCTACATCTAGTCCCTCGATGATGGAATGGGTAAGGCAGAATTATATCATGCAATTTCATTACACAATCTCCTATATAATCAAATATAATATAAGCGTTTGTAATTTATAGTTCCTTGTCCACTCACCATAGGACGACAAATCGAAATAGTAAGGTACAATGCCCAAAGGCCACCGCATCGCAATGTCCTCTTGTACGATATTGATATTCTCTACATAGTACTGTTTTGCCCTGTCGGAATTCATGCCTTGTCCTATTGGAATAATAATGTTAGTATGTAGACACAAGTTTTTCCAAACCGCTCATTCCCAGTCCTCACCACTGGTTTTGTTCCCACTGACGACAAATGGGAAAAAATCCTGGTAACATATGGGATTTTTATTCCGTTTGTCACCACCTGGTAAAATATGGGATTTTTTTCCAGTTATCTTCAGTGGGAACAAAGCCAGTGGTGACAACTGGGATTAAGCCGTTTTTTTTTCCATTTGTCGCCAGTGGGACCAAAAGCCAGTTGTGACGAGTGGGAATACACGGCATATATTAGACCAGAAACGTTTAATCGAAATCAAAAGACGATTGATTGAACATTCTTTTCTCTTCAAATTAAACATTCTGGTACATGTGGCCAGTAGCTCATACTTTGTTATCGTATTCAATCTTTTTTTACAAACAATTTTTTAAATATGTCCATGAGTGCATAGGTAACGACTTTTATATAAATAAACGATCCAATTAAAACATTAATCTGATAATGGCGTCCACAAACAGTCTGAAAACCGGATCGGGTGCTTGAAAAAAGTTTTTTTTTTAAATTGTACAGACAACGACAATTATATGCGTACCTTGATTTCCACCTCCTTCTACCGTCATTTCTGGACCTGCGTTAATAAAAAAAAAATCAAATTATACAAAAAAAAGTCTAAGTAGTTCATTCTACTGCCTGTATATGTATGTATACAAAACAGGCTGTCCCTTACCGAAAAATAGCAACCCAGAAAAGTGAAAATTCATTTTTTTAGTAGGTAATAAATAGATTAATGTTGTGTTTCAAATAATAATACTGATAGGTAACCATTCATTACAACTGAAATCAGGCCAGTTACATGATACTATTATTTTTAAACTGCAGTGTCACACAAGAACAACTGTAAACCATTACATACCTCTTTTTGGACCATCGAAAGGAACTATACTGAGATCTGAAATAAAAAACGTATAAACTTAGAAAAAACGTAATACGTACAATGAAGATTAGTGTAAAATGTTATTATAGGTCCACTGAAAGAATTGTTTCCTCATAACAGAATTGTTATAATACTTATAACAGTGGTAGTCAAGAACATGTCAACCTTGACACTTTGTACTTTGGACCGTTCGTATCGTCAGCGGCATAGAGTTGGATTTAAATCTTAAGTGTCAAGCTTGACGTGCTCTTGACCCTGTACAATATACTAACTAATAAGTAGCTAGTTTCTTTCCTCATAAAATATCTAACTGTTTTTTATACAGAGCGATCGTCAAAAAATTTTTTGAGATTTTTGACAATCGACATGGCATCAAATAAATTAGTAAGCAAGTGAGTAAATTTGTAAGCAACAGACCGACGTCGTATTTTTTGTCTATCAACATTTGTGATCAGGCAAAATCGATTTAATGTGTAGGAAGCAGACGATCGATTTCGTATTTTTTCGACACATCATTTACATCTTCTATATAATTACAATCACAAGGATCCTAAATTGTCGTGTACCTACACAGCCAGAAGTTCAGTTGTTTTGAAAAAGCAACGAAATTTTTAATGCAATAGATACATTGACTTACAAACAAAATAGATACGTCTTTCTTACTTTGTAAAGAAATGCATCCGCATGGAATTGTAAGAGCAGTGATAAAAACTTTCATACTACCTAAGAATTCCTTGGTTATATATATCCATCCGATATCCACGGAAGAGCCTAGACCACTGAATCTTTTCTAATTAGTCGCATATTTACTAAATTAGTACTACCAGTAGGTTTAACAGAGTAAGCAAACGACCCAACTCTCACTAGGTCAGACTAGATATGACTGGGACATAATGACGATGATGATCAAATTGTGATTGATAAAAATATATATACAGTCATAAGATACAAACCAATCGCGTTACTATTCCCAATATAGAAATAAGATTGCAGATGCACTAAAAATAATATAAAGCACTTCAACATATTTCTTACTATGAAATTTACTGTAACAAATCTATTTCAAATGAAAATAAGATTGGTCGTTTCAATTTTATTATTATCCGTTTTATTTCAACAATTTCTTGAGCTATAAATTTTATTTATAACAAAACCACGTGAATTTTTTTGGAATTATCACACGAATGTATTCGAATAATAACAAAGATTTACTTGTCATCAGCTTACATGCATCCACTGCTGGACATAATTCTCCCCTTGAGCATGCCAACTCTTCTGGCCCTGGGGGGTCTACTCTCGATCTCTGTCCGACATACGTCCGAAACAATTACTGCCAAATAAGCACTATTTGACCAAATGAAAAGACGCGTGACGCAAATGAAGCTTCATTCTTGATACTTGTCTTGTAATTTTGTCGAATATTACTTATTTGACAGTAATTGTTTCGGACGGATGTCAGGCGGAGATCGTGAGTGGCGCGGCGTGACCACGTCTCTCAATTATATTAATCTCATACAACCAGAAAATTACTTTTTCATCACACTTGCTCGTAAATAGTATGATTGCATGGTGGCTAACTTTACTCTTGCCCCAAATGAAACCCTCGGGCCTTTTTTCTTCCCATTACAACCATCAACCATAGTCGGTAAGGAGATTTTTTTTAATTTGTAGCACGACATAAAACGACATACTTCCTCTATATAGGACAGGTTCAAGTTCAAGCAAGGAGGTTGCATAAATATGTTCAAAATCAAAACATTCGCTTAAAATGTATTCTGAACAAAAATGTAATTGCAATTCAGCCACATAATACTTAAATACTTAACTGCCTCTGTGGCCGAACGGTTACCATGCCGGACTGCCACGCAGAGGTCCAGGGCGGGGTCTACCATAACCTATATATAACGTAGTATAATGTTTAAGTACTTAATGTTAATAAGATTCAGAGAATGTTGACTGTTAAATAAAGAAAAGTACCTATGTAATAAGAAAATCTGTTAAAATTACGTTGTTTTCAATAATTATTCCACATTTTCATGAAGAAAAATAAATAAAACTAGCTGAGGGTCGTATTCTAGAACTCTACTCTATGCTCAAGTCAGGACTTGAGTATGGTTTAAAACACTCGAAATCATACTCAAGTCCCTGCCATTACGGTCGTATTTCCAGTGCTTGAAATCATACTCAGATCCTGACTTGAGCAGACTTGAGTATGATTTCAAGCACTGGAAATACGACCCTAATGGCAAGGACTTGAGTATGATTTCTAGTGCGTTAAATCATACTCAAGTCCTGACTGGAACATTGAGTAGAGTTCTGGAATACGGTCCTAAGTCTTGATAGTCTAGTGACTAGTGTCAACTGTTAGTTTCACCAAAGAGCATATAGATGGCGCTGTTATAATTTTACGAAATAAACGTCGCGTATTTTTATTTAAAGAAAAAATATTTACTATGTGCTAATAAATAAAAAATAAACAAAATATTGAAGGGATATATGTAAATAAATAAGTTCAACTTAACTTTTAATCATCACAAATTAAGACAATAAAACTGAAAATAATATTGTTTCCGTTGCATACGTGTAACTATTTTAAGATTGCTAAATTTGACATAAGAGTAATATTACTTTAACGTTAAAGTCGCGTCATGCTACGAACTGAGGGAATGAACAGTCACAAAGCTGCCAATAAAACATCATAGTTTTAACATTACAATAAGCTTACTTTAAGCGCGTTATGGTACGAAAAGTCAGTGTAAGGTTAAAGTAATATTGTTTTAAGAGGTTGTGATGTGATGTGTGATGAGTGTGTGCGTTATTAAGAATTTCTTGTAATTGATTTGAATTATTTTTACATTTTATTTAACATTTTTTTTCTTTACAATCCTTCATGGCTATAATGCGCCTTTTTAATATTTTAATTCGAGTTGTATTATCTATGGAATAAGTTTTTTTTAATAATACCAAGTGACGGGACGAATTAGTCTTGAGCCTGGTGGTAAGCGACACACCGGTCCATAACAATTGCACGGTAGTGCAATGTAGTGAAATGCAAAGCTTTAAAACGCAAACATCGTAGGGGCACTGCCATTGCGCCCGTCACCCAGAGGCATAATTTGACAAGTCTCATGTGCCTATAAGAACCCTACCACCACCAGCACCCCTACCCTCCAAAACCGGAACGTAGTGATACTCGCATTACTACTTGGCGGCAGAAATAGCTAAGGTGGCCCTACTTCCCTGGACGAACTCTTTCAGAAGGAACTCTACTGCTACTAAAACTCTACAGCTCTACAGCTATAGCTGGCAATCTGTTGACAAAAACAAAAAAAAACAAAATACCCGCCATTTAAAAAGAACCATATTTGGGCCGTGTACTGCATAAATGTGTTAACCCCATTGACTTATTTATTTGTAAGTCAATGGTTAACCCACAGAAAATCGTAAAATGAGTTATAAATGCAGTCTTATACCTTGTAATATAAAGTTTAATATTCTTTTCAGTAATATATTTTAAAACAGTCGTAGTAATTGTTAAATCAAAAAACTTTTTTCACAAAATCTGGTACGTTTCATAGGCGAATTTCGCAAAAATGTGTTATGTGTGGTTAAACCATAAATGCGAATTACAACACAATATGTCTTTCAACGTGGTTTGAAACGATTTAGTTTAAGTACGCTTAACACATACAACTTGTTTGAAAAATGTAAATACTTTAAATTTTGTCGATGGTATGGACAGACCGGAAAATGATATAGATTCTGAAACTGAGGATTGGGCGATAAGAATAATCCTTTTATTGTTAAAATAAGAATTAGGCTAATGGCGCACCTTTCTAGATATTTGTTGCGAAAACTGAAGCTTAATTGGTTTATTTCAATCTGAAAGAAAAAGAATGAAGGCGAATATGAGTAAGACGAAAGTGATGGTAATTGAAAGGGATAAAAGTGGAAAAATGGGAACAAGATTGGTAGCGGCGTCAGCCTTTGAGAGCCCTGTAAACACGCTTTATGAAGAACCCTATGTCATAGCGCAAAAGGAAATACTTCAGGAGGAAGATCATTCCACACTTTGCAGATTCGAAGAAGGAACGAACGAGATGCCAGGCATCTAAGATGTGGGGATGGACTTTATTCCTTTGGCGGGAGGTGTGATGATGGAAACGAGACGGTGGCATCAGTTTGAAAAGTTCCTCAGAGCACTCCCCATTGTAAAAACAAAAAATACTGCTTCGCTCTATTGAGCACTCCGAGCTTTTTGAAAGCCAGTTCGACATTGCTCTCCAAATGACCTCCGGGGTCACTGGACTTCGTTCGTGATGTCGAGTCCAAGTATCCCAATACTCTTAGAGATGATAAGGAGAAAAGAGTAAAGGTGTTCTGTAACTTAGGCGCTATTACAAATGGGTATTTTTTAGCGGTGATCGCGTGTCTTTGCGGGGTTAAATTTGACAAGATTCTATCGGCTACATTCTGAGACCTGCTGCCAAAGATATGTATCCACAATTCATCCACAGTGACTTTTAAGCTCCGCTCAGATAAGAAGCTAGCGATCCAAGGGCCCAGCCCCTTTGGAAGCCCGTAAGATGGTAGCTTCGATAGAAGTGCCTTGTGCCAGACACGATCAAAAGCCTTAGCAATGTCTAAGCTCACGGCCATTGCTTCCCCCTTGCTCTCGATGGTAGCTGCTCATTGGTGCGTCGGATACACAAGAAGATCACCAGCACTACGACCGCGGCTATATTAATAAGAGATGGTTAGTGTGATAATATTGAAAGGAAAGGAATTTTATTATGTTTATAATTTTACGCGAATTAATATATACATATATATATTCGCGTAACAAGTTTAACTATTAAAACCCGCCATTTTCTCTTCCGGCCAAGGCGTATATAGTGCTTTTCTCAAACAATGCGAGAAAATAATAAAAAACTAAAGAGGTGAAGATGTATAATAAAAAAGTTGAAAAAACAAAATTAATTAATATTAAAAGTACAATATTATATAAATATATTTATGATATTCTATGTCCTTTGTGGTGATATTCGTGAGCTCTGTACTCCTGCATGAAACGTTTATCCCTAAAATTAGAGCAACCTGAAACGAACAAAGGTTTGTTAAGCTGATTTACAGTATCGGAACTAATATCTTTCAATTTTACATATTACGATATATATACGAACAAACCTTACCTCAATTGCTATTGATTGAAAGTTTCAGTTTTCATGTACCTTACTTTGCTCATGCCGGCAACAAGTTTTCCATCGCTAATATTGCCTCGTTTTAAATTAGGAGGAGTACAATCCATTACTGTATTTTCGTTACCTCTCGTCTCGCTCATTTTGGATTACTCGACAAACGACCTATTCGCAAAACGGCATACTCTTAAAAAATGCCTTGTTCGCCAAATGACCTATATTCAAGTCGAAAATACAAAAAAGACGAAAAATCAGAAAAGTACACCATTGCCATTGCATTGTAAGTCAATGACCATTTCACTTTATTTTATTTTACCGCCTTTTTCTTTTTTTTAAAGTAAGCGGTACTTATACGTATTCTCAATTCTCGCAATAACTAACACTGGGCAGTTCGTTGTATGAGTTTTTCCTGTGCCTGTTTACATAGCTCATCTAGATTTATAAAAGTTAGTGGATTTTCATACTTGCTTATAGATCATACACTTGCTTACTTCCCGGCCTTGGCCGGATAGAAATCTCACGGGCCATAAATGACTAACTTCCCGTGTTTGTTTTTTTTAAAGTAATGCAAACATATCCGAGCATAATTGAGAAAATAAATTATTCTGTGATTGGGGATTTGGGGATTCTATTGAACATTTTACTTGCCGTTACAAATGGTCCGGTGCTGTACATTTTTAATTTCGAGCCAGATAGTACTAGTCTATCTTCATGTCTGAGGTTGAGTATAGGTGTCTTTTGGTTAATTGAGGAAGTGTTTATTTGTTGATGAATTTGCATATTACTTTTGTAAAATGTGTAAACAAACAACCTACAGTTAAAATATTTAATTCATTGAAATGTGGCCTGCAGCTTTGTTGTGGGTCGATATTTACCAATATTCTTATACATTTCTTTTATAGAGTGAACAAGAGCAAAGCATCTGTGCTTTTTTCTACAGAATTAGATGTGCATTATGTCATTCTTTAGTATTTAGATCTTTAAAATTTCACAATTTCTAGTCCAGATCTGTAACTACCAAGTTCTGAATTTTATGCACCTACGTCCGTATTGTAAATAAGTATCTAGGTGTGTTATAACAAAATTAAAAACTATAGATAACAGTCATGTGATGGTCACGCTACCCAGCAAACCCCGAAGTCGGTTCCATAAATTGTTTGTACAGGCATTGAACTCAGAATACCTGAAGTAACAGTTCTCAGAGCTCTGGCTGAATTGACTACAGTTACTAGAACATGGTAGACGTCGAAAACCAGTTACGAAATGTGTTATTTAAAAATGATCTACCTATTTTTGGTTAGTTTGGCCGTTGCACACCGTTTTTTTTACCCCTAAAATAGGACATGTAGGACATTCGAATGCATGAGTAATACTCCTATGAGTCTTACTACTATAATTTTCGGAGAAAACCTCGACCAAAGTTTATGAATTGCCGGCGCGATTGCATCGATCCAATCGCCTATAAATGCCAAGTGTAGCGATGTAATTGAGCGTTTGTATCGATACAGTCGCGCACTTGCATCGCTCCTAATAGTCGCCGTGTGTAACCGCTCTTAATACGATCTTTCGTGGCAAACAAACATTCCATGCAATAATAGATTATCGCCACAGATTAAAACATGTAAATGAAAACAAACATCATAATTAATCACTTTCAACCAATCACGTGCGCCCACGGTCCTCATACAAGCAACACACAAGTCATTGATACAAAAATAACATACATAGGCGCGTTTCAATTTACGCAAAACTATTTAAATAATAATCTTTAATTTAAAACCAGCTCTAAAATAGCCTGACACTTCAAACCCAAGAAAGTTATTTAACTGATATTAAACAAAATCCTATGTAATTATGACTTGATTAGTTTATTATTCAATTAAATATTACGTAGCCTACAAAAAGGAAAGTGCTGTAAACTAAAGTCGTATAAAGGAATGTAATGTTGGTCGTAGTAGAGAACATACTTAACCGGCTGATTGTCAAATTTGTCAATAAAAATCGAGAAGCGAGGTTGATCGACCGATAATATTGAAATAAATCTATGAAAGTGAACACAGTGTACTGAATATTGCAGTTGAAATTGTTGCCAACGTGTCAACCTAAAAATGCAACGTTGTTTATTGTTCCTGTGCCTCGTATTTGCTGCGCCTTCGGTCTACGAAGCTACAGGCGGCCTAGTCGAATTAGACGAAATATCTTTTGATAAAATCACCAGTAAATTTAAAGCATCGTTGGTAAAATTCGACGTAGCGTACCCTTACGGAGAGAAGCATGAAGCTTTTACCACTTTTGCAAAGGAAGCGAAAGACGTAGATGATCTTTTAGTAGCCGACGTTGGCGTGAAAGATTATGGAGAAAAAGACAATGAAGGATTAGCCAAAAAGTATGGCGCTCATAAAGACAATTTCCCAGCCGTGCGGCTGTTTATAAGCGGCAAAGCAGAACCTAAAATGATATCTTTTGACGAAAGCAAGGGATTCACTGCAGATGCTCTGAGAAAGTTTGTAATAGAGAACACAGGCGTCTACATTAGTTTGCCAGGATGTGTGAAAGAGCTCGACAAACTCGCCGGCAAATTCATGAAGGCATCTAAAGAAGAAAAGAAAAACGTTGTAAAAGAAGTTGAGAAGATACAAAAAGGTTTGGAGAGCAAGGTATGGAAACATTTACTCAAATTTAGTTGTACTACTTCTGAAGGTCTTTTAACAACAGAATCCCTTTTATCTTGCTGTCTTGAGGCTCTAATTAATAATGACGCCTGAAATTACTCTGACCTCTTTGTCATAACTAATGCATTTACATTTTGCTAACTGAGATATTGGCACATAGGTTCTTTTTCTTTGAAAAATAGAAAGAAAAAAAATAAATTTATTCAGCATATTATGATTTTTCTGCTTAAAGTGTATTGCACTGAAAAGGGCCCAACTCAGCAATTACTGCGGTGGAGCCACAGTGCTGGTTTTCAGTGGACCCTATTTGAAATGGCCAATGTACTACTTGGCACTTGGTACTTAGTGCAATGGGCTGGTATCCACAACTCGACGACAAGGCGCCTATTTTGCGTGTGGTGGGTGCAGGGTCGTACTCGTGCCACCCAAGCTCCTCCAAGCAGCCTCCTTGGTTTGCTGAAGACTTCGGGGAGAGACCTTGGCACTCCAAGGTACTTTGCCCTGTAGTTGGCCACACCGGAGCACTGAAGTATGATGTGCGCAGCCGTTTCCTCCCCCTCCATGCACGCTCTGCATAGAGGGCTGTCTGTGATACCTAAATTGAAAAGGTGTTTATTGTATGGACCATGACCCGTTAGGGTGGCAGCTAGAGTGCGAAGCTCTTGCCTTTTAAGTTTAATTAATATTCGAGATAGACTGGCATTGAGCGTAGTTGAACCTGTTCCTGAATTTGTTTTAGATCCATCAGTGAAGACTCCGACCTCTCTGGGGTTCAGTCCTTCGTTGAAATCTTCAAACAATTGTATCTTGTATTTTTTGTCAAAGATGTATTGCTTTGGGATCCTATCCACACACTGGAGGCAGTCCAGTAGCGGTTCCTCATTGACAGTCTTATAAAGGATTTCTGTGTGTGGGGTCCTCATGTGGTTCGAAAGGCTGGCTCTGTTTAGATGCACTGCTGTTGACGCCGCTTCCTGTCTGATGAACAGTGGGAGGGATCGAAGGTCCAGCATCGCTTCGAGGGCCGCAGTTGGAGTTGTCCTCAAGCAGCCGGTCGTCACTATGCAAGCGACTCTTTGGAATTTGTCCAGCTTGTCGGTTGCGGTCGTCAGCTTGGTTCGTGGCCACCATACTATCGCGTCGTAACTGATCATGGGTCTTATCACCGCTGTGTAGAGCCATAGTGTTATCTTGGGTGAAAGTCCCCATTGTTTACCTACCATTCTATGGCACTGCCAGAAGTTGATAGTAGCTTTTATAATTTTGTTGTCCAGATCTTTGTTCCAGTTCAACTAGTTGTCTAGTATTACTCCCAAGTACTTGACTTCGGTTGATATCTGTAGTTCTGTACTGAAGAGTTTGGGTAATCGGTAGTTACCTAGTAGTTGTCAGAATGGCCAATGTAAAAAAATAACAATTTTAAAAATAAAATAAAAATTGTGGACGAGAATTATAATAAGTACAACATAAATAACATAATTAGTTTAGTGAAATAAAATTACCATATGGCTACAGTGTTTTCAAATAGTTCACTCCGTCTTCATGATTTTATGTTTCTTGGTGCATTGTACAAATAAAATTTCTCCAGGTGTATTTTGCAGTATCAAAATATGCTCTCTGAGTTTATTTTTGAAAGTGTGAACAAACAGATTATCAATTATGCTGATTTTTCTTAACCATAAAACTGAAACTAAATAAGATAAACATAAAAACACTTGCAGGAGATTGTAAATCTGTTTTCGCTGAATCTGTATTTCGCACTGTTATATAATACAATAGTGCTCAAAAATAGAACTCAAAAAGTGTATTTTTTCAGAATAGATGAAAAATTAATTGCTCACTGTCCGTGAAAGATTATTAAAATTTATGTATAGGTTAAAGTTTATAACAGATGTCCAAACAATTTCCTACGTGCCAAATAAATTAAAGGACTATTTTGTCTAGAACTAGCTCACAAATAGTATGTCTCATTTTGAGATAAGTTTATCTTTTAATTGTTTCTCACGTTATTCAAGCGATGATTGTATTGACGTGTACAGATTCAAATTTTATGCACAGTATAATCTTGAATTTCACATATTTCTGATTACAACACTATTGTAATGACGCTTGTTACTCAAATCCTGAACAAATGTCAATTAATGCAATTGGTTTTATAATAGGCATGAAAATGCTATTCAACTATGATAATTGCCTTATTAAACAATAACTCTGTAATTGCAGTTACATGCCACTTGTATATGCAATTGAAACACTTTTCTCAACATAGCAAATTCACATTAAATAAATCTTATATTAACACTTTAAAAAGTTGATGGCTTCCATCAGTGTTTAAGCAATTACAGCTCTAGCCCTATATAACTCTAGGTGTTTTATAGAAAGGACGTAAGCGACATTTCGTAGATTTTTCGGGGGGCATGTTTTAACGACGTAAATATTTTAAAACAGTCATTAAAACCTAAAACATGCTACCCTGAAAAATCTTCGAAATGTCGCTTGCGCCCTTTCTATTAAACACGGACGAACACCTACAACAGTAAATACTGTAAGGCTCTAGCATTGGCCTGGAATAGCCTCAGAATACTGACTAGGGTTCTTCTATGAAAAAACGGTGGGAATTACACTCAAAGACTGCAAAACAAATATGTGGCTCAGACAGGAAAGCAGAGTCGCAATTGTCACCAAACGCGTAACGAACGTTAGTGAGAGAGAGAATAATGAACACCCAGTAATATTGACCTTAAAAAACGTATTACTATAATGGAAAATTTTATCCTAAATCTTATTAGATTATTAAAATTCGAATAATCTCAGTACAGAGTACTAAAAAACCGACCTCAAAAGTACGTGGATTAGATCTATTTGCAAAGTTTTTTGAATTCGGTTACCGGAAAGTGCGCAAACCCGGATTCATCCCCTAGTTCGCCACTATACGGAACTCGACACAGGAGATAATAAAAATCGGTTCTCACTACTCAAAGTATATTGAGAGAAAAACGCCTTGAATTAGAAAATAGCAAAATCAACCATTAAAATATTTGCTCCTTGTAATAAAATTTAGGCGCTATTTATAAAAATGAATCTGCATGCGTGAACAGCCACTCTTGGAGGTGGATGATTTTCTTCAAAAATAAATGGGCCACTATGGAGGTACCCTCTTTCCAACAAAAAAAGAATCATGAAAATCGGTGCACAAATACTGGAGTTATCGCGTAACATACATACAAAAAAAAAACATACAGTCGAACTGAGCACCTCCTCCTTTTTTGAAGTCGGTTAAAAAAGATATCAAACACTGGTGCTCGTCGGTCACTGGCACCACCACCTTATGTGGCTTCAATTATACTACTATTGTATTTTTTTTTTTATCCCAACATAACTTGAGACATCATATTGTGCAAACAATTTCATGATATTATATTAATAGATAGTATGAAATAAATTATTCTATTCTACTCAATAAATAATAATTGGATTTCAGAATGAATTCTCTGGAAAAGTCTACAAAACAATAATGGACAAGATCATTGAAACCGGGGATGACTTCATCAACACTGAACAACAAAGGTTAAAGAAACTCCTTGATGGAAAGATCTCAGAAGAAAAGAAGAAGCAACTACAGATAAGATCCAACATTCTTCAATCATTTCACTATGCAGCCAAAAAACATTCTGATGAACTCTGAAACTATAATTAATTTTATGTCTATTCATTATTTCAAATTACTGTTTGATTCTTCACAAAGTTCTAAATTCTGTAGTAATAAGGTAAATACATCAGCATTATACTGCCTACTTATCATAAAGGCGAGTATACACCTAGTTGATCATTTGTCATGTAATGTGTGAATTCTTTAGGTGATAATTACATTCCAAATATTAAAAGTTTACCATATTGTATCTTCTTCTTTTAACATAGTAATTCATTATCATAACTCTCCAGATACATTGACATTGTGCATGTATATCTGGACTCTAAAATTGAACTTCGTCTTGTAAGTCAATGTACGTCACACGCTAATGCAACAATATGTTACATCGACATGATTTTACTTCGACAATACTTTACTCAGACACTACGCTACTCCGACAATCTGTTACATTGACATGATTTTACTCAGACACTGCGCTGCTTCGACAACACAGACAAGATGTTTCTTAAAAAAATCTTTGTACTCAGATAAGAAAAATCATCATTACAAACCCACGTAAGAAACGGTTTCTTATAATATTGACCAATATAACAAAAAAAATGACAACATTGTATAATCGGAAATTTATTTTATTGAAATACAGAGTGTTCTTTTTTTAAATGGGACAGTATGGGGAAATCTGAAACCATAGAAGATACAAAGAAACTATCTTAGGAACAATAAAGTCGTCTTTTTTATGAAAACAATTTAAACCTACCCTCAAAATTTAAAAGTGTTGCGTGGTTTATCGGTAATGATGTAGTATATTAATTTAAAATTTTACCATATTATAACCAACGCCATTGCGTTGATTCAAATTTGAATGAATACCGTTTTTTGTTTACAAAATCCTTATTACAGTAAACAGAAAAAACATAAGTTATTATTTACAGGACGGAAGAAAATTTAAAACTGCTTTTCTGTTATTTTTTTTTTGTTACACTTTATACAGAGTATTTTTTTAATGGGATAATATGGGGGAAACCATAGAAGATACACGAAAACTGTCTTAGTTCTTTCAAACAAAATAAATAAAATTGACTAAATTTTTTGAATGCTAGCATTACTCAGATTCTTAAAAGACATAGACTCAGTTTCTTAAAAGGATAACTTCATTGTACCGGAAGAAAAAAATCGGGGCAGCAAAGTTAGTCAAATTTCATGAAAAAAATATTTTCATACACGTTTTATTCAATTTGACCAACTTCTGCTGTCGTGATTTTCTTCGACCCATACAATGAAATGATTCCGACATGAAACGGAGTCTATCGGCACTAAAACAGATTTTGATCAATTTTATTAGTTTTTAAACAATTTTAACATAGTCAAAAAATTTTGACTATGCTAAAATTGTTTTCACAAAAAAGACGATTTTATGGTTCCTAAGATAATTTCTTTGTATCTTCTATGGTTTTAGATTTCCCCATGCAGTACCATTTTAAAAAACACTCTGTATTTTAATAAAATAAATTTCCGATTATATAACGTTGTCCTTTTTTTGTTATTTTGACCGATATAAGAAACTATTTCCTGCGTGGGTTTGTAATGATGATTTTTCTTATCTAAGTACAAAGATTTTTTTAAGGAACATCTCGTCTGTGTTGTCGGAGTAACGTAATGTCTGAATAAAATCATGTCGATGTAACATTGTCGGAGTAGCGTGTGACGAAGTTCAATTTTAGAGTCGTATATCTCATATTGTTCAACATTCTGTGATATATTCAAAATTACATCCTTCTGTAACAATAATGTGACATATCTTCAAGGCAAAACAAGTAAGTTTACAATTTTTTTAATTATCAGAATAACATGTAGAATATTTCGCAATTTTTAAATAAATAAAACAAAATATTTAAATTTTGGTGACTTGAAACTGGTGAATAAAAATCAAACGTGTCAATTGCTCAATAATTATCCGCAAGGAGCCATAGTTATAAAAATGAAGATGAAAAAGCACTTAATGGTACAGTCGACAGCACATCAAGCTACAGATTGACGTGTCTTGTTCTGTTGCACTGGAGGCGATTTTCGAACAAAAATGTGTAGTCTGACGTGCTGTTGTCCGTACCTTATTGACATTCCAAAATATTATTGCGGTTTGCTTAGGACTTTTTAAATGCTTTTATGTTTGTGGGCTTGAACTAGTTTGTAAAGTTGTTGCTTTTACCAAATGTATATATGATATTACATAGGAAACGGAAGGCAACATGTGATTTGATTACATGGAAATACGTTAAATAGATGTATGTAGCTAATGAGCCACATACATCAATGTAATGGACCAAGTATTACATATTGACTCATACTAATTTCACGGTAGGTTTCAGTCAACCTCATTTTAGAGGCATACAAGTTGTGCAATTACCTACTTATATAAATCACTGAAATATGTACACTGTATTTTTTATTGACTTTTTATTTTAGGTAATATGGTTTGTGAAATTTTTATGGCAGTAAATGAACTAAACGTGACAATGTGTGTTACAAGTAAAATATGGAATTAAATACTGTTTTATTTTGAAATTGAAAAAATAGGGATTAGAACCCACTTATTTACACGCTTCAGAGGTTCTACACTCGTAACACGAAATCTGTAGGCACGGCCGTTTTCTCACTATGGATGACCTACGGACCTACTACACGAAGTTCGTCAACGAAAAGACGGGCCCGTTGGAAACTGTCAATTCGCGTTGTCATACATTCTTAGATATATCCCCCACCGAAACTCAAGTGTGTAGGTCATGCACAGTGGGGAAACGGCCGTAAGTACGGATTTCGCTTCGAATAGGGCCCCAGGAGGTACAGAGACTGGGGCCCCAGTAGGTACAGAGACTAGGGTCCCAGTAGGTATCGAGAGTAGGGCCCCAGAAGGTGTCGAGCGTACTGACCAAACCCATAAACGCTTGCAGCACGCAGTTACGGGGCAGGAATCTTCCATTCATATTAGTGTCTTCCCTAGGTAGGGTAGATATCATAATTTAATTGTAGCCAATTTGCCTACAAAGAAAAAGGAAATTAAATAAATAATTAGAAAGTTGAACTTCTGGGATGAAATCTGTCCAATAAGTTTAACCTTAAAAAAAAAACAATTTCATTGGAATATTAGTTCAACTGATTTGTAGTTTAGAGTATGTATGACGCGGTGTACCATTCTGGTAAAATGTGCCACCTAAATTCAACAGCAACTTATTCAACAGCGCGGCAACATTTTCACTTGTTTCTCTGAACAATTCACCAAAATCATGCGAAAAAATAATAGAATCACGGCCGCTGAATATAATTACATTTCAAAATATTGTCGGTGACACTGTATGTAATTTATTAATTTAAAAACATAATGACAGGAAATCATACGATGGTGAAGGATATAAACATAAACCAAATGTTACATGAAATACATCTATATCATTTATTAGTAAAAAATTGAAGTTCTAGAACATCGAAATTGTGTCACAAAGTTGGTCACAATTTTTGTTTTGGCCCTCTTTTTGACAAAGGAATGTTGTACACCACGATAAAAATCTTAACTGATCCGTACTTATTCAATATACAGTCGGCATCAACGAATTCAAGAAGCGTCTTTCAATTACATCATAATTCAATTTTCAAAGAAAGTTGACTTCTATCAAATGTGCAGATGGATGAGTGCTCTGAAGGTAAAATTGACCACATTGGATTTGTAAGCACTTGCTTAGTTCGATCGTTTAATTCATTTTGATGCTGACTGTACCTATTACAAATGTGAATGGTGCATAGAAAACAAACAAAAAAATATTAATACAGGATTTTTTTAACAAAGCATAACGAATAAAAATCATAAGGGCCATTACCACACTTCGAAGTGTGCTTCCACCAGTAAAAGAACTTTCCCGGGGTGCGATGTACGAGTATCGTTTTTTTTTGCAAAAAACTATGATAATATTCGCCAAGAAAAAAAACAATACGCTACACCCAAAAGGTAAGTGCCATCATTATAGCTGTCGTCGCGTTCAAACAATTTATATTATAGTATAAGTTGAAGTTTGACAAGGTAACATGGACCCCTGGCGTCCTGTATAATTTGAAAATAATTCGACCCAATATAGTGTGGCCCATGTTTAACTATTTCTTTTTATAACTATTTATATTTTGCAAATCATTCTTGAATATTTACTTTTAAACGTTGAGAAGTGGGAGATGGTGCGTAAACAAATGGGAATTGACAGCAACTGCCGACTGCACGCGTGTGAATTAACACCGCGCCGTGCTCTGTATGCATAATTCCTTGATTCTCGTCACGTCGGGTATTGCAGTCTATCGTGCTAACTTGTGTTTGATGTGGTTAAAAAAATACGATTAAATTATGTTTCGCGGTAATGTTTTTTTAAATATAATATCATTACGTGACGGGAGGTACAAGTAACCTGATGGTAAGCTACACGCCTGTCCATAACAGTTGCAATGCCACTTAGAGCTTTAAATCGCAAAGATATGAAACCATTGCCACTGCGGCTGTCACCTTATATATATTATAAATAACATATACATTTTGTCATACTCAAGTTCATGTTTTTTTTTAATATATATAATAGACACACGCTTGGCCACAATCAGGGCCCTGGTGCATACGGGTTTCAATCCGATTGGGTACCCCATCCGCAATATTATACGCCTCGATTCGGTATTCCGATCGGGAGAAGCAATCAAAATCAAGCTGCAGAAAGCAGGAAGCAAAGCGCTTAGTGCGAATAGATGGTATATCAACGACATAAGTTCCGTACCTTCGACCGAAGGAGAAACGGTGAGGGTGGAACTAAATTGAAAATGTCGTCCGAAACTATGCAGAGTAGACTTAAAACTAAGCTAATATGAAATATTTTCTTCTGACGAGACAAATAAACTAAACTTAAAATTGCGTTCGCGCGACCACTCTGTAAGCAGTTAATGCGTCCCCAACATAAAGTTATTTATTACTGTATAAACAACGACAGCTTCAAACACGTTAACACCTTTGCTTAAAATTATTCTTCTTCTTTTAAATGTTATGGCTCCATCGAAATAATCAATGATTTTGCCAATGTCTTTAAAATTATTACAATTCATAATTTTTTTCTTATTTACAAATACACTAACAATTTCCTAGCGTTTATAGTTTTATAAGACAATATTAAACACTTAACTAAGAGCGTATTTCCGTTAGTCGATCCAGATTACATGGTCCACTAAAATGTTTCATATACTCTGGTACAAAAAAGCGAGATTCTGTTGTACCTTATCGCGACTGAACTAAGACGTGCGCGTGATTATCTCTTACGGATCCGCATCGTGCGTTATATATGTTAATATATCATCTTTTATGTTAAGTAATCGACTATCGTTAAAACGCCAACATGTATATCTTCAATTCCCAATATTACGAAATCACCAATTAATATTGAATTCATAGATAGAATTGGTTAAATAACATTTTTGGTAAAATTACATACGGACGACATCCACGCACACAATTGTAAAACACTAAAAACTACCTGAATTGCAATTTTTCAAAGTGGTGCTAACTATAGCTCTGTTCACAAAGTTTTACTATCTCCGTGATCGAGTGGCTTGCACACCGATTTTCATGATATCACCATCTCTGAGGTCTCGGGTCTGGGTGTTTGTGGTACCGTCGTTGTTTCCAATTTCCATATAACCAATCATATAGTTACTTTCTTTGGGACATATGCGATATTATTTATTATACATATATCTAATAATAATAGTATTTTTGTGGAATTCAATGGGAATTCATAATAGTTTTGATTTTAGCCAAACAACTATCTAAACAAACAAATATCTGTAATTAATTAATATTGAATGTCAGAATGTTTGTCCACCATGATATTCAATTATTTTTTGTGAAATGACTTCACTAGTTATACTTATTAATACAAAGATTATTATTAATACACTTAGAAAAAAATCATTCGAACCTACGTCTTCTAGCAAACCGTGCAAGATGCTATGCCAACTAAGCCAGGATCTACAAAATTACAAAGTTAGTAATGTAGGGGCATCGTGAACGTTTTTGTTGTGCTTAGAGTTTTTTCCATGATACCAAATGACGGGACAAACAAGTCCTGTGCCTGGTGTTAAAGGAACCGCCTGTCCATGCCAGTTGAAGTGCCACTTAGAGCTTTAAATCGCAAAGATCTGAAGGACACTGCCACTGCGCCTGCCACCTTGAGACATAAGTTGACAAGTCCCATGTGCCTGTAATTTCATCTCTTACGAGTGCTCATCGAGTATATAACCAGAAATAGAGATGAAATAAGGGCCATCCATACCTGACAACTCAACAGACAAATCACTAAAAAAATCACTTTTAAATATCAACTCTCATTTGCGCTGAAATCACAAATTAGAAAACTGAAATAATACAGCGCCTACAATTGACCTGTGTGCTACGTCTCCGTATATTCCAAAAATATACTGTATTTATCGTAATAATGATAATTTTTCTCACAATGGGTGGCTGTTCCATTCGGTGGTGTGGGAAAAACAGCAAAACATGTAATTACAAAATAACGGAATCAGATTTCGGTAATTAGATATAAAATAAGTAATTTTGAAATTTTCGTCCTTATAGCAAAGCTCAAGTTAAACTGGTATTTTTGAAGTTAAACAATTGAGGCCACCCGTCAATTGTTCGATTCCCGGGCCAGGAGAAATATTTGCATGGCCTACACATTTATTTCTCTCGTGCGTTTGGGTATAATTTGTGGTTGTCTATGTGAGTGTCCATGGCACCCGCGACCCAGGGTTTCCCTAGTGTAGAGTATGTGCATTGTTATTATTATCATTATATACTATACAGCCACGTTTAGAATAAAAGTGACTAATTAAAAAATCAACAGAATAAGTTTATACCGTAAAACGACTTTAAAAACCATCATAAGGTTTTTAATTTGGAACTGATCCATTAAAGCTCGAATGGCACAGACTCATATATGGGTATCTTTCATATGTTAGAAATCCGACTCCCGCGTCGGTATGTCAGCACCGCATTTAGGCCATTTAGGGTCGTATTCCAGAACTCTACTCAATGCTCAACTCAGGATTTGAGCAGACTTGAGTATGATTTCAAGCACTGGAAACACGACCCTAATGGCAGGGACTTGAGTATGATTTCGAGTGCTTTAAACCATACTCAAATCCTGACTTGAGCATTGAGTAGAGTTCTAGAATACGACCCTGATTGTTGAATCTGCAATTGCAAAGACAACACGCCCGAATAAAGTGACGAATTAGCGATTCCGAAAATCTTTACGTTATTACTCAAAAACTTTCTTTTATAATCTTGATAAGGTCATAACATCTTGCTTAGCTGGTGAAAATGAAACATTTACATCTTGATAGGTCAAGTGACAACAATAAGTTCAATAAAAAGTGACCTCCAAGCTATTAATTTTTGTAAATATTTTTATTATTATTAAGCATTAAAGTCAAAGATTATATATTCCATAGGTAAAATAAATTTACACTTGAAAACGTCACATTTAAGCTACTGCTCGTTGACTACGGTGACCTCCCTGAGAAGAACGAGCAAGAAACTCTAGGGATTGCTCTTTTCAAATAAACTTAAATGCTATGGCATACACTTTGAATCAAATTTGTGTGGATTCTGGAGCCATGTCGTCTTTCCATACATCTTTATCTAACACGTAGTCTTCAATTTTGTAATATTTTTCGATCAAAATGTTTTTAATGTAGTTTTTAAACTTAGCAAATGATAAACTTAATAATCAGAAGCATATTTTCAGATTATAAAGCTGGATGTATGATCACTATTTTCCAGCACTAACAAGGCTATTTGTAATGCGAGAGTAATAAATAAAAAAAATGTGAGAATGTCGCAACTTCGAATCATATTAAGTTTACTGAATATCACGATGTTTTTTCGTGAAACTATTCCACTATACTAGTTTGTTATAACACAAAGATCGAACACTAAAAAAATTCTTTCGTTCCGGCTGGATTCGAACCAGCGAGCGCCTTCAACATACCGTGCCTAACGCTCTCCCAACTGAGCTACGGGACGAACTAGCGGCCCTTACGAATTTTTCTATATGCTTATTGCAATTCTTTGTTTCTTGGTTTTTAACAACTTTTTTGTCGTAGCACCATCTGTGAGAAATCTATGAAATCAAATTCAAATTAAATCCAAAAAAGTTGGAATTTTGTGTTGGATCACTTTCATTCTATAGGTGCAACAGATCAAAAACACACTTTCTGTTCTTAAAAATTATAATTTGCAGATTGCTTAGTATACGTAGATGCCGTCGATATTCTTCTAACTCTGATAATGTTACATTTCAATTCCATATTAGAACCGCCAATATAAAAATCTTTCGTTGGCATCGATCTCAAATCTACTGTTCCGCCGATTTATATAAATAGTCAAAATTGCTTTGTTTGTTGTAATTGAAACATAAATGAATAGAAGTGTAACATTTTGGTAAAGATTCCATAAACGCCTTGTATATTTCACGTAACTTAACAGATTCTTCTCTGATCCCTTCAAAATAAACATATTGGAGAAATAAAAAAAAACACAAGACTAACCTAAAATATACCTAAACGATATGTGATAAATGCAGAATACATATCATACGTATCTTTTAAATACATGTAACATATAATTTTTTTGCTTATTCAAGCTGAAACAAGTCCAATTCCTAATTTCCTTTTCATGCTGTTAAAGTAGAATAAATGGACACAGTCAATTACATTACCGCGGACCGGAAGGGAAACGAAGTTTTTGCGGGAATTCCCGAGACTGGGTGACAGTTCTCCGCAAAACGTGCAACATGTAGTTACAAAAATTCGCTTCCATTCCGTGCTGCAGTAATTTACATTACTGCAGTACGGAATGGAAGCCGTAAGGTTCGTACATACTAATCAATCAGCACGTCAGTACCGCATCTGTTATAAAAGCTGTTTGTTATCTTTATATTTTGAGAATTTGTTATAGACAATGCCAGACATGTAAAATACGGAGAGTATGCTTAGTGTGTGATACTAACAAGTATTTGGTTAGTAAAAATGGAAGTTAATTTACTTCCATTTTTATTAACATGGACTTCCGCAAAGTAACGCCTGAATCTGTTAATGACGTATTTGGTTGTTGAATGTCCATTTACACTAATTTAACAGTAAAAAAATTGTCCCTTTGATTTAAAACAACTTTATCTATGTGAAAATTCGAATATTATTGCTTAAAATCGTTGCTTCGTTTTCACAAATGATGAATGAATCACTAAAGAAAGAAAAAACTTAATCTGTAAAATAAGCCAAAGGTTGAAACCCCAGTTCTCAACACAAATGTCACTAATAACTTATATTTTATGTGGTGTCAAATTGATCCACAAAGGTTTTTATTAATCAATGTAAGAACGAATGATATTGTCCCCGAGTAAAATATGACATTAAAAAATAACCAAAGATCAGAATAGGCAGGATATACTTACCTAAACCTAAGTACAGCCAGTCTGAAGTAAAATGACATTTGCAAAGTTGCCAGTCTTTGTAAAATTTTAAATAGTTAATATAGTTGTTGCCGAGATTGTGAAAGATACAATTTTACATAAAAATATATGACTAGTGAATGTTATGATGTTCTAATGAACAATAAAAGCTGCTTGTAAGTGGGCAACACCTTTGCGCTATGAACTTTTTCTGTTGTCTTGGCAAAAAAACAGAGTATATTTTGTTTATATTTTATGCCTTTTATATTTAAATTTGGAATTTCAGAGGGTGGTAATATACTACTTATGCATATTACTTGAAGTTTAGGTTAGTACGCGACTTAGTGACGATTCATACTGATTAATGACGTCCAACCCTAAGGCCATATAATTAAATTCATGAATTAAAAAAATGCTTAAAACAAAAAATCTTCACACTAGCTTGTCCTAACATACTATTATGCTTAAAATGCATATGTAGGCTTTTATTTTTATTATTCATCTTTCCCACTGTCAACTTTTAATTCTTTTAATTTCAGTACCACACCTTCGGATTCTTTTTCTTCTAAACCCGATCCCTTTTTTTCTTTGTTCGGTGAGTTCTCCAAGACCTTTGGCTCCGGAGTGTTAGTATCTTCACTTCTGGTAATGCTGCTTTCTTCGTCTGATGATGGTTCGTGAGACTGCGAATAGAGGCTACATTTGGTCCGTACAATTTCTTGTGCTTCGGCAAACTTAGTTTTCCAAAGTTGTGCATCTGTAATATGAAGTAGATTGCAATGAATACTCACTCCAGGTGTATCCTTACGTTTCTCACTCATTCTCAAACAAGCGGTTATAATACGCATTGGTAAGGATGTAGTACTTCAATATAACACAATCGTGTACCATGCGTTATAACTCCGTAGCCGAACATTTACGATGTTGGTCTGCCAGACAGAGGTCCCGGGTCCGATTTCCGGCCTGGAGAAAAATTTGTATGGCCTACATTTGTTTCTTTTGTGAATTTGGGTGTAATTTGTAGTGTTCTGTGTGTGTCCATGGCACCTGCAACACAGGGTTACCCTAGTGCGGGGGCTATGAGTGTATGCATTATTATTATTACAAAAATGAAGTGAATGAATACTTGATACAACAATTTGTGCTGTTAGTAATTCTGAAACCAGTTTTGATAATTCAAGGACAACACCACTTTCGTTTTACAGTTTCGGACTAAGTATTCAGGTGCATATAAAAGTTGTGAGATATAATAAGAAAACTTTGGAGAGAAAAGTGTGGTGTTTACTTCCCCAAAAGGAGCCTAGATCGTAATTATAAGACTTAAATAATAACTTACTCTGTGGATTTCCAAATTTAATAGCCAGTAGCTCTTGCTTGCAAGTTTCATCAGCATAATCAGCAAAAACAGACCAATTGAATGCCTTATCCGATCCACAGTGTACGTTCATTCGGATGTCAGGGGTAATGAAGTGGTTGGCACACACTTTGAGGGTCTTGTCACGTCGCATCACTACTCGCACTGTGTTGTTCAGTTTGTGTCGGAGAAGTTTAATGTCTCCTGTACCACGTTCCTGACCAAAAATATTGCAACATTACAACTACAAGTCTATGGCTCTTGGCTCTTCATCATAATCAATCTATTTGTGGTTATGCAGTTGCATTTGGAAGCATAATGCATAAAAAGTGACCCTTTTAATGATATATGACCAAGGATCGGAATAGGTAGTGTTTAGTTTGCCATTTTTTTACCACTTTAGACATATAATTCTTTTTTATATAATATCAAGTGATGGGACGAACAAGTCGTGCGCCTGATGGTAAGCTACACGTCTGTCCATAACAGTTGTAGTCCCCCTCAGAGATCTTTAAGGGCGCGTTCCCATTATGTCGTGATGACAGATGTCGTGCAGTTTAAAGTGTCGTGGTTTGTGTATTTAAATGAAGTTTCACACGTAGAACAACATGATTAACTGTTGTTTACAACTTCTTTGACGTTCCAACGATAGACTGCTGTTATGACATAATGGGAATGCGCCCTTAGGGTGGCAAACCAGGAGATTAATCCAGTTTCACTGATATTCCGTTAACCGATTCCAATAAAAACTTGGCAAATAGATCTAATTCCAATAAAAAAGTCGATTTTCAACTTTAAAACTTTGAAGTTTGTTCAACTTTTGAATTTTTTTTTTAAATAAAAAGTTACACTAATTAATAAGTTGTGTAATTGCTTTTTACATAGCAAAGTACTAACTTTAATTTTAGTAAATTATTATAAATTTTTGATACCTTTTTTTTAAAGGCACCAAATCATCATAAAATCAAAATTCATTTCATAAATTTCAGCCTAAGGAGATAATATTTTTTATGCATGAGAACAGTTACAATATTCAGTTTACACTTTTTAAGTCCAAGGCTGATTTTGCCGCCAGTACCAATTTTACTGCCCAGAAGCATGCACATAGGCAGCATAGCTATAGTTATTTTATGGCAGAATGCAGATTTCATAGTAAATACCTTGTCTATGCATAAAAATAAAATATAGATAACATGTTGTACATACATAGGTCTAAAACTCTAGAGATGACATTATAGTATGATATAGAACAACTACTTATCAGAAGATTTGTTGAATAAACATATAATATCTATAACAAATGTTAGAGAGCAGCTTACAATGGTCAAGTTTCAACATACCTTCCACTCATGATCGACAGTATCGTATCGGTACAGCCGCGCTCGAATTTTCACCAGTTCTTCCTCGTCCTCTTCATTCGTAGGTATTTCCACCAGCGGCAGGGTTACGATGGGCTCGTAGTGAGGATCGTGGTCTGGAGTCTCGCTGCCCCCACTTTCTGTCTCGCTGTTACGCCGTACACTATCCTCTATCTATAACAACAAATTCCAAATTACGGACTCTTCTATCATAAATATAACCTAGCACTGTAACTATAAAGTAATTATAAAGTTTCAGCAAAAATAAATAAATTCACATACCGGTGATGACATTTTATTAAGAAACTGAGGTTCTTATTAACAAATTCTAGCAAATTTTAGTCTTACAAATATCTACAAACAAAGCAACTGAAAATACAAACTCGGAGAAGTTCAGTTAATTGAACGAATGGTATGGATATTAGAGAAACGTTTGATTTCATTTGACGTTATGACATCGATTGAATGAAAGAACGGTATTATTCGTGGTATGTTCATACTTTTTAAATAAATATTTGCAATGTGTTGGAGCCACACACACTTTTCGCTCAAGCAATTTGTGTGTGTATCCGAAATTATTGATTTTTTTTTCTTCATTTGACATGCGCAGCCAGTGCCTCTCAAACTTTAATCTAGTGGATATTACCACTGTGTTTTAGTGTTAAATCGAAAGGCAATTTTGCCTTTAAAACCAGCAAAATTGCGGGTAAGTGCAAACAGAGTTAATGTATTACTCCACCAATTCTACAGTAACATAAACGGCTTATAAAAACATACAATTCGGAGTTTAAACTAGTTATAAGTCAATGACTGCTTCTTCGACCTATTTCCGCCTAGTTTATTTTGAGATTTCTTCCTATTTCATCACATTATGTTCCAGATTTATGTTACACTAATCTGCTGTTGTCCTAGTTCAATTTCCTTTCCAATAATAATGTAAAACACCTTTCATTTTGCCATCGATAGCGTAGGTGTTTCCATATTATTCTTTTAGATTTATAAATAAAATATTAAGTTTATTTTATATTTTATCATCATAAATTGTGCCAGAATACTTTATGAATACCAGTGTATAATTTCGTGCAATTTAAGGGATAAATTGTCACTGTTTTCATACGTACAATATACGCCGACTTGTGTACCTTATTTAAAATTTGTTGCGATTTTTCTCTGTAATATTTTTTAATGTTGAAGTCTTGTATATTTGTAATTTCTTCTTCATTGTTTAAAAAAAAAACTTAATGACGTCCTGCGTTGACGACATTCTTTCTTGTGCGCGATAAGTTTAGTACAAAAGTAGAACCACTTATTGTACACAACTGTATTGATCTGCGCGACATGATAACGTCTGCGCCGTACTCTATATAGCCAGGTCTTACTTAGCATTTTAGTTTTAGAACTAGCTGCACTTAGGTGCAGTCATATGCCAAGGCATTAGAAAAAGTGTTCTATGTGTTATTATATCACTGAGCTTTACTTTCCATTAAAAATGTGTTCTAAAACTTGTAAATTAGTCATTCAAGGCCACCTACTAGACAAAGCCACCTGTTGTATTGTCTTTTGTGTTGTCTTTGATTGTTTCTGTGTGTTATTTGCAAAAAGACTAACTATGAGATATTCAGTTTGTGTGAAAAGAACAATTGTCGTATATTTTTATTACAGTGAAGATGTCCGGAAAAAGCTCAATTTTCTCAAACTTCATAATTAATACCGCCTGCCTGTCTTGCATTGCCTGTCAAACTATATTCTTCCTGGGAGGGCTTGCCTGTTCTTAGTGAGAATACATTGAAGCAGGCAGCACAATGTAAACCCTTGAAAGGACCTGATGAACAATTCTGTATAATGGAACCTAGTAAACAAAAAATATTGTATATTAGCAATTTGTATCTTAAAAAAAGAGATCTTCATTACGAGTTGTACAAGCATCATTCTATGTGCGCTAAAAGTTCAGTAGATAGGTATAGGATGTATTGCTTGACGCAGAGAGGTAACGTCATTTGCACCGCATATGGTACACCCACAGTTTATTGGTCTTTTATTTTTTGTCGCCATCAGATTAGCCGACCTATTAGAAATAGTGTACTAGATAGCAATATTATTCCAAAAGTTGAGAATTAGATATAGAAATAAAACCACCTGCTGTCTCTCTTTCGTGTTGTCTTTGATTGTCTTTGTATTTTATTGTCACATACTATTATAAAGGCTAATTGTATTTAGTTTAGCTACCACAAAACAACTGTTGGACATTTACCTTGTGGTGGTAGATTTAAAAGCTTTACATCGCAGCCTCCTGTCTGTCTTGCTTTGCCCGCCCAAATATCGTGGGTTTTACCTTTCGCCGGTGGCTGCGTAGGCGGCGCAATGAAAACACCGAAGGGACCTCATGATAGACGCTGAACAATGCAATAAAGCAGCACTGATCCCTCTATGGGCAACGCGTGTTTTTCAAGATCATGGAACATTAAATCCTTGCGTTGCCTGTACAAATTCGCCGGTGGAGACTGTCTGAACAGCCGATGTGATAAAAAAAAACAGAGTCATGCGACCAAGCCGCTCTGGTTCGTCAACGCCAGTTTCTTCAAGTTCATCAAACTTCACATGGAATACTTGCGTTGCTTGTCCAAATATATTCTTTGCCGGGCGGTCTAACCTTTCCCCGGTTGAGAATATATCTGAGCAGGCGGCGTCATCAAGA
>NW_020653575.1:839087-906405 GCF_003589595.1 Hyposmocoma kahamanoa | reverse complement strand
GTTTTACCTTTCGCCGGTTGAGAATATATCTGAGCAGACGGCGTGATGAAAAAGTCGACACGTCGAAAGAACTTCGTAATAAAAGCGGAGTAATGCTTACCAGCCCTATTGATCCCCACATCGTCAAGGTCTGTTTCTTGAAATGCGTCGAATTTTACATCAAACATTTATGTAGCCTGTCCAAATGTGTATGTATATTCTTTGCCGGGCGTCTGTCGTTTCGCAGCGAATAACATAAACATGTGAGCAGAAGGTCCGATGAAAGCAACGACTCGATAGTCGACTTCGCACTTTGCCTCGAGAACTTTTTACGCAGGAAATTGCGTTGTCACTACAACCACTAGATTCCTGATGAAATGACTGTTTTTTTGTTTTTAATTATAATGGTTAAACTAATTCTCCTGCCTATATGTAATCTGGACTTAACTCGTAAGTTTTAAATTCGATTCTTTACTACTTACAATAAGTGCAAAATGCCCGCGTGCTTTTTGACTGTTAGTGATTTGATGCAAAATCTGTGTATAATTACTGTATTCTGGCCAATTAATTGTATTACATTGTTCTTGTGTATTATGTTTGTTTTTAAATGTGTATTGAATTCAAAAGTTGCTATTCATCCCTACTTACTATTCCCTAATAATCAATCCTATTTATTTTATTCCAGGGCAAAACGCAAGAATGCAAAACATTGCGAAGCTGATATCGGAGCAGCTACGCAATCCAAATGAGCTGGACATCAGCCTCCGAATGGAGTTCGGTCCGTTCGAGACCGTACACAAATGGAAACGTATGTCCGAGTGTTATGAATTTGTTGGGGCAAGGTAAGAATATTTTTACATGAACTTTGTTTCAAATTTACATATTTGGTCGACCTGTGGTTAAGCATTTTGTGTGTTACATATATGTGTATAAGGTTTAAGTGTACAAGGTTGGGTTGGGATAGAACCCCCATAGTTGGCAAGCACCTCGGGTCACTCAGTCATATAGTTTAATTTCTATATGCATTTCAAATTACTCTGGGCACTTGGGTTAGGTATTTATGTCGTAGCGGCTATGTTGGCGGATCAAGAGTTCTATGAGGCAGTGGTCTCCTTCTGTGAAGCGGTGATGCTTCACAGAAGGAGATCGGGAGATTTGAACGGGAGAGGGCCGATCCCGCTCGGCGGCGGCGTACCTTGGCGGCTACAGGCGATAGGAGCGGAGGCTCCGTTCGCCAGTAAGTTTGGCAACCGCGAGGAGGACGACGGGGCGGTGTGACCCGCTTTGTCGTGATGAGGGGAAAGGGGGGACGTAGCTCCTCCTAGGTTCTCGATGTATATAGGTGCAAAGTCGATCCCGGATCCTTCTCACTAGAGCACCCGAGAAGGACACCGTGGAGGATTTCCCACTAAAAAAAAGATATTTGTGTAAGTTTTTAAATCCGACCACTAATAAGTACTTTTTAAGAAGTTTCATATCACACCAAACCCCCTTATTACACTAATGGACTTTGCCCCAAGTCTACTATTTTTCTTGAAACCACGGATCATTGTAATTCCACTGAGATTCCACAGAAATTACATTGCAATAAACTTCCTTACTACAACTACCATGGAAATTACTACGTAAATCACATACATGAGATAACTGACCCCCTAACATGCCCAAACCGGCCTTTTGGTTCTGAGAGTATTGAACTTTGAAATTGAAAGGTCGACAAAATCGACTTGGGGGGGTCAGGTATCTTGTGTATATGACTGTACATCTTAATTTTTATCACGTTTAAGCAGCCATTTAATCTTCAAATTAAATATAATTTTAAGTAGCAGTAGAGCTCCTTGTGAAAAAGTTCGTCCAGGGTAATACTGCCACCTTACCTATTTCTGCCGCCAAGCAGTAATGTCAGCATTACTGTGTTCCGGTTTTGAAGGGTAAGGGCGCTGGTAAAATTACAGGCACATGGGACTTGTCAACTTACGTCTCAGGGTGACGGACGCAGTGGCAGTACCCCTCAGATCTTTGCAATTTAAAGCTCTAAGTGGCACTGTTATTGTCATGGACAGGCGTCTACCTTATGACTTTGCCATAACTTGTTCGTCCCGTTACTTGATGTTTTAAAAATAAGTATGTATTTTTTATGTCAAATGAATTCAAGGTAATTTAATTTTTAATTTTGATTACTTGAATTAATTTTATTTATTTGGGCATTATTTAAAATCGCATTGACGTAACTTAAAATATAATTAATGTAACCAATATGTAATATATAATTAGTAATGTGATGTAATTCTATGTATTAGTGTAATTATGGACTATGTTGTCTGATATGAATAAATGAATTTGAAATAATTTATAGACTATAATACAACATCGACGTGTCGCCATTGAAGAGCAGAGTACCAAAAAAATGCAATGGCAGTGAATAGTAGCTCAATGACTAGGCACTAACAAGCTACTACTCGTAACTTTTAGCAAAATACCAAACATACAAAATCCTGTCATTGATACTGTGTACACAACTTAGAGAATTTAAAATGTGCAAACTAGGGGCCCTGGTTATAAGTTATTAATATTAATATTCAATATTACCTAAACATATTTACATCACAACATAGACTAGAATTCCGAATAGACCTGTGTGAATATCATTTCCTCAAAATTGTAACTTACATCATTCTTGCTAGCGGATACTATGTATGTAAACCTAAGGATAAACCTAGCCGACCGATGAAAAAATTAAGCCTGCCTATTATGTTTTATTGTTTTCCATTTTGTTAGTTTGTGTGTTTTGTACTAATGTGAAATATGCATTATTTATAATGTATTGTTTTGATATAGATGTTCTGATAAATCTTGTTTATCACTGGATTTACTAAATATTTTATTTTCAGACGAAGCAAGCACACAGCGATAGCATACAAAGATGCAATATACGTGTTTGGGGGGGATAATGGCAAATCCATGTTGAACGATCTTATTCGGTTTGACATTAGAGAAAAGTCCTGGACTAAGACTGGCTGCATGGGCACACCTCCTGCGCCGAGATACCACCATTCTGCCGTGGTTTGTATTTGCGTCATTCATATCGTAACAAGTTTAAAATGAACCCTTATAGGGTTATATTAGAAAAGTTGTTATTATAGCCATAACAACTTACTACAAGATTTTTAGTATTATATCTGTTGAATATTTAATTTGATAGCCTTTATAGATACATTTACTGTTAGTTGTTGTCGTATTACGCATGAAATTTGAGTTTAATGAAAAATATAAGTATTTATAACATTTATATGTATAAAAAAAATTGATCTCAAAAGTTAGCTCCACTTTCACTGTGCCTGTTACCGTTGTTTCCTCAACAATAACGTATAATATAGAAGTCCTCGTCAAAACGAATAATATGAACCCAAACACTAGGTAGCTGCTGTACTCTGTGAGGAGTTCCTCATATCTGCCTGCCATTCCCATCAAGTCACCACCATCAGTGGAGCTACTTCAATGTGCCAAGTTTTATTGAAATCGATTAACGGAGAATGTCTAAAGTTCAATAAATTGGATTCATCCCCTAATGTACCACCCTTAAAAGTGAAATATCTTCTTAAAATTTGAACCGGACCTCTACTGAAGAACTCCATTTTCAACAAAAAAAGAATCGTCGTAATCAGTTCACAAATGTCGAAGTAATCGCGTAACAAACACACACAAAAAACACAGTTAAATTGAGAACCTCCTCCTTTTGAAGTCGGTTAAATAATAATTAAAATTATATTTTAAACACCCATCGCGTGCGTTTATACCAAACAGTAGATTTTTTTTTAAATTATTACTGGCCATGGAAACAAAGTCCTTCAGCCGAAAACATAAACGTTTAATTATATTTCTGTAAATATGGCCACCACAAAGAGGATAGGCAATTTGAGGCGGCGTGCTTGGATTGATTCGGGATTCCTTAGAACGGGCCGATACGGGTATTTTAGTTCGAGATTCGTATAATTTCGCGTTTTAATCTTCGATTAAGGCACAATAGCACTATCCTATTCCACTTTAAACTAGATTTCACAAAATAATTGAAAGTCAAAATAAAAATGACACTTTTCCCTCCAAAAGGCCCAGAGCGAATCCAAACCGTAGAATTGATATACAGAGTTGCCATACTACAAAAATATAACCGGCTCTATGGTACTGGATAAAAGCAGCCTATGTAATATTGCCAACACTTGTACTAAATGTATAAAATTGTTATATAGGTGTACAGATCGTCAATGTTCGTGTTCGGCGGCTACACAGGGGACATCCTGGCCAACTCCAACTTGACCAATAAGAATGATCTCTTCGAGTACAAGTTTCACAGTGCTCAGTGGGTGCAATGGAAATTCACTGGACAGTAAGTAGTTAGTCAAACTTCTTATAGTTTTGTAATTCTGTCTGCTTGTATATACCGTAGTTTTCGCTCGCGATTTTATGTATTTATAATATGTAAAGATTATATATAGGATATGAATCCATTTCATCGCAGCAAATGTTTTCTCACAACCCGTCTAGTATTCTGTTCATTGACTTAGCGCTCCAGGATATATGTCTAATGTTTTTTTTTTTTCAACAAATTTGTTCATATGTCATGGGTCAAACAGAAAGTGCTACGCTTAAAAATTGGAATAACAAAATACCATAAACCAAAATTTCTCATGGTACAACGATTTCGTTTAACTAAGGTAAACGATTCTTTTATGGGGAACTGTATACGTTTTTGCAATACGATTCTGGAACAAGTATTAAGATTATCATTTTCTAAGTTTAAAACTTACATCATAAGTATTTAAATTGAAAAGTCATAGTACAAAATTGTGTGGAAAGACGACAGTTTAGCTTCCACACAATTATGATTCAAAGTGTATTCCACAGCGTTTAAGTTTTTTTAAATAGAGTTTAGAGTTTCGTTTTAGAGTTTCTTGTTCATTCTTCTTCTTCTCAGGAAAGTCAGCATCGTGAACGAGCAACAACTTAAAAAGTTACGTTTTCAAGTGTAAATTATTACCTATTACCATTGACTTACAAATAAATGGACGACGGGTCTAATACAAAAACCACGAAAAAAATGTCCCAAGTCAACCTATTCGAAATTTAAATTGTAATGTCATCGCATTATCGCGCTGTCAGTCGAACAAATGAAGACTAAAGCGGAGTTTGGCGCTCTGTATACGATTTTAGCGCCTTACAAGTGCGGACACTTTTTAGCGCGGACCCGACGTCCATATAATTGTAAGTCAATGCCTATTACCAAAAAATTTTTTGACAATGACTTTAATAAACATGCATTTATATTATAATAGTGTACTTATACAATAGTTAATCTGTTTTTTGTAATCAGTACCATAAAAAAATGCATTGACAATTGCATAAAATGTATGTACACTATAATGAGTTAGATAACCTATTTCACGATTTTAAATTTTTTTCCTTAGAATTTAAGTAATAAAACTTAAATCGTTAGAATTGCTATTCAACTGTGTTTTCTCAGAGAACCAGTTCCTCGTTCAGCACACGGCGCCGCAGTGTACGACGACAAGTTGTGGATATTCGCTGGCTACGATGGTAACGCTCGCCTCAATGACATGTGGACCGTTAATTTGACCGTAAGTATTTAATCGTTCCGTAGCTTGTGATAACACCCTACCCCAATGATATAAGGCTTGCACCTCACTTTATCTCACTCATTATTATTACGTCACTCACTAGAAGCTTCGGAAATCCGATAAATTTCGTCTATTCCATTGAATGACTTCGTGCGTTTAAAACGTATTTGTGTATATTTGGTATTATGCTTTTTAAATTACTTATTATTCAAATTGATTACTTACTTCGTCCAATTGTTGCTGATTTTTGTTTTGTACGTAACATGTAACATATATATTATTATTTGAATTGTGGTGTTCCAATTTATGACGGGTCATGATAGAATAACAGCGAGAGCTATGTAATCAGCATAGTCCTCAGAGGCTGAGTCATGGACCCTTTTGACATGCTTTTATTTTGTTTATTATTTTGTAGGCTTCTTTTTTATTTTTATTTTAATTGAATTTATTTTTATTAATTTTTTGTTTGAAATTTATGCATGTCAAATAAAGCCTATTTTAATTTTAATTTTGAGGTGGAGTTAACAGTTCCTGTTTAAGCTAGGTAAATTATTCATAGTAACGTATAAAAACTACGGTTTGGTTTAAAAAAGAGAAACAAGTCAAAATGTGACTTATTGGTTTTAATTCCTATGCTCCTATATGTTCCTTCACTCAAGTTTTACCACACTATTAACAAATTGAATTTAACAAATTCTTATTTTGAAAAGGGTGAAAACCACCAATGGGAGCGCGTAGAACAGAAAGGGCAATGCCCCCCAACGAGCTGCAATTTTCCCGTGGCTGTTGCCCGTGGCAAGATGTACGTCTTCAGCGGCCAGAGTGGCGCTAAGATCACCAACGCGCTGTTCCAATTTGACTTCGAATCACTCACGTAAGTAACTTAATAAAAAAAATAGATTGCTCAAGACTAATCCATCCAAGTTCCTAAAATACATAAAAAAATAAAGATTGGAAGTTAGATAATTTTTTCGGATCTAAATTGCGTATATATGTTTTTTCAAACAAACCAAGGTCCCTTGGTCCAGTGACCATGGCTGAGATGTATCCAATATCTTCTAAACAGAGGGGCGACTAATTCTAAAATTTCGCAATTAGAACCGACTAATTCACAACTTTTTCTGAGTGCAATCAGATCTAAGCTAGGAGCTGTGGTTCTCAAGACTCAAAAATGGTGCCGCCGAAATAAGCTTATTTCAGCGTGGACAGTAAAACTCCTTAATAACTTCAAAACAGCGTAACTACCAAATCTAGTTTATTTTTACGACTAGAACCGACTAAATCACGACTAAAAAAAATAGTGTTTTAATCAGATCTAAGCTAGGTGTTGTGGTTCTCGAGATTGAGAAATGGTGCCGCTGGAATAAGCTTATTCCAGCGTGGACAGTAAAACAATCTTATAACTTTTGAACGACGGACCGACTAAATCTAGTTTTTTTGCGACTAGAACCGACTAAATAAACACTTTTTCTGGCTAGTCAAATTACCAAAACTCGACCATGATCACGCTGGAATTAGGCACACTTATGTCTCATATTAATGCAAACCACCCTATTTTTGACAATACCGAGCTCGGAGCATCGCGGCGCATCAGTGTATTTAAATTTATACCTTATTAGTGTATGTACATTCTTCTAAAATTGTAAAAGGTTACAAGCAAGACCTGCCTCACGCGTTTCTTTGATAGTATAGCAGGTTTTTTTTTTATAATAGTTGCCTCGGATGACATTCTGAACTGGATGGATTCTGGATTTATGACAGACTGTGAACGTGTTAATTACCTACCAGATGGAGCCGTGTGTGCACCGAACATCTTCTCCGTTGTGCCGGACCGGCGCCGGCTCGACGGTACGGACACGTCATGTTGGCGCACGGACGACATCTATACGTCTTTGGGGGAGCAGCTGATAATACTCTGCCAGCTGATTTGCACTGTTACGATTTAGATACTCAAATGTGGTAAGTTTACACATTGTAAGAATGTTTCGGCCTTAAATGGGAGTTACAGAAACAATTTTTGTTTCATCTCGAAATCTGAATGACATCTCGGCTGATACACGGTTAAATACTGAAGTTATCGCAGCTGCCTCCACACAAAGTACCTCTACATTTTATTATTGTTTTTGTTCCTTTTCTTTCATTTCGATTTTTTTGTGTTATAATTTTTATATTATTATTTCCTAATATTAGTCAGGGTTGGTTATTATCAATGATAATTATCACTTCCATAATTATCTTAGTAAAGTATACCTTGATATTTATCTTGATATTTATAAAATTGGAACAAAATGCCGTTGGCATTGTCGTGTCATGTGTTTTTATCAGAGACGTATAAAAAAGGCACAAACCAAATCGTTTTCCCAAAGATTTTTCTTTAATTTAGTTTTCTAACTATTTGTCATTAGTCAAAAATTAAAGAGAACTATGAATCAGCATGAATAATTATCGGATGTAACGTCGGTATTTTGTAGAAAGGGCGAAAGCGCCATTTTGAAATTTTTTTCATAGGAAGTTGTTTTAATTTTTCACGGCTGTTTAAAATATTTACGTTCTGTTTTAAAGTCAATTTTAAAACTTAAACTTAATTAAATCAAAATTGAATTTTCAAACTGGATGTAAATATTTTAAAACAGTCGTAAAAACCTAAAACATTCTCCCCTGAGTTATTTTTCGAAATGGCCCTTTCTACAAAACACCGACGATTTGTCGAATAATTATCACGATAATTATCAAAGAAATTAAATTTCTTGATAATTTCGAAATATTTTTGTTTTGTTTTTTTTATTTTTTTCTTAATATCGAACTTAGATACTGTTTATAAATATGGACCGAATACATGATAAGATCTTGTGGCTATAGACGACGGGAACTACACTTCATAAAGCGGATCTCACAATGTCAAACTCACCGGTAACATTAAAAAAATAAGCCTTATTAATGCCTTTTATCTGAAATATCATACATTTTGGTCTTATGAAGTTTACTTCATTACGACTGTTTTAATTTACCCAAAACAGGTCCGTGGTCCACACAGCAGGTGATTCGCAAATCCCATCAGGCAGACTGTTTCACGCAGGCGCAGTGGTCGGCGATGCTATGTACATCTTCGGTGGTACCGTTGACAATAATGTTAGAAGTGGAGAGCTGTTCCGGTTTCAGGTAAGACAGTGCTACATTGTCATTACAATTGGGAGCTCAGGATAATTGCTCAATATAAACCACACATATACATATAATAATACCGCATAATAATAATAACGCAACACACGCGTAGCCTCGCATTAGGGAAACCCTGTATTGCCATGGACACACACATAGACAACCACAAATTACACCCAAACTCACGAGAGAAATAAATGTAGTCCATACACATATGTACTTCTCCCGGCCTGAGTATCGAACCCAGAACCTCTGCGTAGTTGTCCAGCATGGTAACCGTTCGACCACGGAGGCAGTTACATGATTCATTATAATTATTAATACAAAGATGGAACACTTAGAAAAATTCCTACGATCCGGCTGGATTCGAACCAGTGCCTTCAGCATACCGTGCCTTCAGGCAATTACAAACTAGTTGAATAATAAAAAATAGATGAATTTAATATCATGATAGTAAAACATCGTGATATTCAATACAAAAGATGAGTAGCAGTAGAGTTCCTTGTGAAAGAGTTCGTCCAGGGAAATACTGCCACATTACCTATTTCTGTCACCAAGCAGTAATACAAGCATTACTGCGTTCTTGTTTTGAAGGGTAAGGGTGCTGGTGAAATTACAGGCACATAGGACTTTTCAATTTATGTCTCAGGATAACGGGCGCCACTGCAGGCGGACATGCGTGCAGTTTACCATCAGGCGCACGACTTATTCGTCCCGTCACTTGATATTATAAAAAAAGTGTATTTGAAAACTCGAACCCAATAAAACTAATTCTTTACACAGTTGTCAAACTACCCTCGCTGCACCCTACACGATGACTTCGGTCGCATCCTAAAATCACAACAGTTCTGTGACATCACTCTGCTAGTCGGCCCGGAGCAAGTACCCGTGGTAGCTCATCAAGCTATGTTGGCTGCTCGCTCACAGTATTTAAGGGCTAAAATCAAGTGAGTTCTTTGTTAGCTTTCAGGTCTAAGAAGGTTATTATAATTATTGATGCAAAGGTATAACAACACAAAGAAAAAATCTTTCTATCTAACTGATCTGGAACTAGCGTCTATTGCCTTACCAGGGACACCTACTTAGCTATAGACCGAATAAATAAATAAATAAATAACGCACACACTCAACATATCAGTAGATATTGCGAATTTTTCTTTGTGCTTATTGCAGATCTTTGTATTTTTAGGTTTATTAGGTATATTTGCTACAAAATGTATACAATAGAATAAGTTTATTTGCCTGAATACAGTATGTATACAGATTTTCTTATTGAAAATAGGCACTGTAAATGTCAAATATAATATAACACATACTATAGAACTCCATTTTTAAAATACTTAAAAAAAAGGTGGAGGTTCTCAACTCGACGGTATTTTTTTTGTGTGTATGTTACGCGATCAGTATTGGTCCCATTTAAAGTTTAAGAAAATATTCCACCTCTAATGGTGGCAAACTAGGGGCTGAATCCGGTATCATGCACTTTCCGATAACCGATTTCAATAAAATCTCGTGGTATATTTCAAATTAAATTTCGCAGAAAAATTCTGTAGCTCTAGTGAAAAGGGATACAAGTAAAAAAAGCCAACTTTACAAGGAGACGCGAAAACCACTTAACGCTCAATATCATATTAAGCTTTAACTGTTTTTTGCGCGTTTTGTGCGTTTCCTTGTAAAGTTGGCGTCTCTGTGAGCCAATTGTGAGAAACTCAGACGCGCGAGTAGGGATTCAAGCCCACGGCCTCTGCTTGAAAGGCAGTAGATCAAACCACGACTACCACGGCTTTATATAATGTTCTATATGTACCAAAAATATTTTTCTTTTTCTAAAAAATATATCGCTTCATCTATTTAATCAGAGAAGCTCGTGAAGAGCTAGAGAAACGCATAGAAGCAGGCGAAGAGAAAGCGTCTGAAGTCACGTACAAGTCGAAGCCACAGCTCACCGTAAAACTGACTGAAGCCACACCCGAAGCCTTCCGGATGGTGCTCAACTACATTTACACGGATAGAATTGATCCTACTGAGAAAGGTAAGTAACTAATCCACCCATTGTACTTCCCACTGCCAGACACGGGTGATCTCTGACTTGCGCGCACATGCGGCGCCTTTTCCTTTGTTTGGATTGTCGACACTCTCGAACCGGCTGCTGCTCTGTGATTGGCCAGTGGTCCCGTCCCCTGTTGCTTGCGTGAAATATCAAGCTTGCTAGATATCAAACTCACACAACGCAAAGAAATCCAAAGCAAAGCAAGCGGCCGGCGCAAGCGTGAACAATCCTACCTGCGCGTACGCGACAGACCTTTACGTATGCGCGAAGCGAGTCACGCAAACAAGCGGAAAACGCAAGTGAAAGACCCAAGACTCGTGAATTAGTCCGCCATGCTGGCCCAAGGGTTGTGAACCTCGTTCAACATTCAGGTTTTATCTCCAGAGGAGTGGTTGCTACGCATTCAAACTTAGAAATTAAAGCCATAAGTACATGCTATGTTAGTTAAAAGCAATCAAGAGTCGATACTCCCTCAGCTCGAATTTAAAGTTTTCCCGTACTAATATGGTTCTAATATGGCAGGGACACTGGCTTTATTTCAGTTTATTTTTTTTACAAACGAAATTAAAATAATTTGAAAAATGTATATCGTATACTATACGTGTTCTATTTAGTTCAGTTGATATAAAAAAACGGACGAAAAAGAACGAAGAAAAAGTACGGACAACGGCACATCAGACACACATTTTTGTTCGAAAATTGCCTCCAGTGCAACGGAACAAGATACGTCTATGTGTAGCTTGATGTGCTGGCGTGTGTACCTATTCAATACAGCGGTATTTTGTTAAATGTGTAAATTTTTAGGAATCGTGTCTTCACACCGTATACTAATCAGTATATATCCTCAATTTTACTATACAGAGTGGAAATTTGTAATGCCACCTGGAGGGAAAGTACTCTAAATACTGGAGATAGAAATTTGTGCTTAAAGGAAACATTCCTTTATTTTTTAAAAGAAGTAAAACTGCATTTATAGATTTTCGAAAATTTCTAGCAGCACGCGGGAATCGAACACGCTTTAATCTGAAAAAAATGCACCCTGCACTTTCATTGCATCGATCGATAGGGTTAATTATAAGAATAAAATCTCTCTCACAAAATTGGTTAATTAAATAAAAAAAAAACCATGAAATCTTAACGTATTTTCATAAAACGAAAAAAATGGTAATCTAACTAATTAGTTGCTCGAAATGAGCTCCATTTTCTTGGATATACAAATTTAACCTTTTAACGAATTCATTTTGAGTCAACTTTTAATAACGTGTTGTGATGAATTGTATTACAAATCGTATGCTGAACCTCAGCCTTCAACTCGTTAACACTCGCATAGGATTTAAGGTAAATAAATAAAAATAAAAATCAACTAAGATTCTCTTTCAACGTTTGGTGCGGAATTATGAGAAATATGGTTGTATTAGTCCACGTGTACGAAGGTCATTTGACCACTCTCAAGTATCTTTAAATACTGGATCTCTTAAGAAATGAGTTAAATGTTTTATCCGAGGAAAAGCGAAATCGAATAATTCTGCAGCAAGATGGCGCTCCAGTCCATAACAGCAGAGTCACTACTGCCTACATTAGTAACCATTTTAATACCTGGATTGGTACAAACGGCACAATCAGATGGGCTGCGAGATCACCTGATCTCACTCCTTTAGATTTTTTTGTGGGGATATGTTAAAAATCAAATTTACCTTAAATCCTATGCGAGTGTAAACGAGTTGAAGGCTGAGGTTTTGAATACGATTTGTAATACAATTCATCACAACACGTTATTAAAAGTTGACTCAAAATGAATTCGTTAAAAGATTAAATTTGTGTATCCAAGAAAATGGAGCTTATTTCGAGCAACTAATTAGTTAGATTACCATTTTTTTCGTTTTATTAAAATACGTTAAGATTTTAGGTTTTTTTTTCATTTAATTAACCAATTTTGTGAGAGAGATTTTATTCTTATAATTAACCCTATCGATCGCTGCAATAAAAGTGCAGGGTGCATTTTTTTCAGATTAAAGCGGGTTCGATACCCGCGTGTTGCTAGAAATTTTCGAAAATCCATGAATGCAGTTTTATTTCTTTTAAAAAATAAAGGAATGTTTCCTTAAAGTAAAATTTTCTATCTCCAGTATTTAGCGTACTTTCCCCACAGGTGGCATTACAAATTTCCACACTGTATATTTTTTCCAAAGTGATTGATACAACACTTTCACTGTTATGCGGAATCAACCGAAGCCATTTGAGGTTGTATAGACTCTTAATCCTTATAATTGACTCTTTCGATCGGCTTCATAAAAATACAAGACCTTTATTTCCCATTTTTTCGGTTCGAATCCCAGATGAGGCAAGCCACTTTCAAAAGTCTTTGAAAGCAGTATTACACAATTGTGGAACGATCGCCCATCTGAAATTCGACATCCTAAGTCACTCCCAATTTTCAAAATCGGATTGCGTAAATATTTTCTAACACGGTCCTAATTTGCGACGTGTATATATTTATTAGTAAGTATAAGTTTATTTACGTATATTTATATATAACATATATTTGTGTTGGTATAATATATCGTTATTTATTTATTAAGTATATGATTAATTATGATGGAAGTTATATATAATTTAATTTTTTTTTTATTTGTAAATTGGCACATTACTTTTCCCGCTCCGATTAGCTCTACCTCAAGTGTTGTCTGAAAGAGATCGCCTTTACCCACATTAGTTTTAAGTTGTCCATGTACTGTTCTTGTATGTGAACAATAAAGTGTATATCTATCTACTTTTAAATATAAAATTATGTTTCCATGAAGCAAAATATCCTGTCCACAATATTTAAAGTACTTTCTTTCTTAGTCGTGGGACCCTATATAATGTTATTTCACTGGTCCCAAATATAACAATTGTGATACGTTTGTTGGTATCACAAATACAAAAACAAAACTGCAATGTTAGTTTTGTGTTTTGAATCACTGCCACGTGGTACCATATCTGAAAGCATTATGCAACGGTTAAACTTGGTCTCACGCTAGGTTGTTCCTACCCCGTGGCGACCCTAATATGACAAAAAAAAATTATTTGATATTAAAACAATATTTTACTTATTTTTTTTTAAATATTTAGTACGTTTCCCAAAAATCTTACTTATCCCATTTAATCACTTTATAATTGCAGATGCGAACTTCCAAATAACTTTTTTTTATAAAGAAAATTTTTCCAAAATCGGTTTACAATCACCTAACATACAAAAACAATAAAGTTGAATTGGGAACCTCGTCCTTTTTTGAAGTCGGTTATTTTCAATTGTATTTAATAAGTTTCTTTAATTTTTCCTCTAGACGAAGACCCAGCCTCGCCAGCCACAATCCTTCTAGTAATGGAAGTACTGCGACTCGCCTTCCGCCTTAACATCCCACGACTGCGTGGTCTCTGCGCAAGATTCCTTCGCGCCAATTTGTGCTACAGCAATGTCCTGCAGGCGTTACACGCCGCGCATCACGCTAACTTGCATTGTATTAAGGAGTATTGTCTTAGGTAATTAGAAAGAAATACAACTTTATTATTGTTACATACACACAGAAACTCTCTCGCCCTCTGGGCAAAATTTCGCCATTTTCTATTTGCTATCAGATTCATGCCTAGACACCCTATAGCATTGGCCCTAGTACAGTAGCGTCATCTAGGCTCCACTGTAACAATTATTACGTATAATGTAAAATATCCTCTTTTGGAAGAGACCTGATATAGTAGCGCCATCTAGTCCCTGCTATGATAACTATTACGTATCGTGTGTCGTACGTCTCTTGTAGCATAGATTACTTAATTGTTACTACGTCTCATACAAAATCGAAAATACCTACGCTATCGCCTACTAAATCTGACTAATGAAACCTGGCGCTCATTACGAGGAAAAAGGAACCTAACCACGTGTTCAGAGAGGTGAAAATAATGTTGCCCGCCGTGTACAGTCGTGCGGCACCGAAAGCTCTTAAAAGGGTTGTAAAAGGATTGTAATGTAAATGAAAGACTTGTCTGAGCGCTTGCAGTCGGCGATACACTCAGCGGTAGGCACTTACCGCGTAACCTCGAGTGAGTGACGGAGCTCTGCTTTTAGCACAAATTAACGTTAACTTCTCAATTTATACGTAACCTCGATTTAAGATCTTCACTAAACGCTAAAGCACTGTTTTTGTCTGTCTTTTAAACTATATAAGCAGTAAAAACGCTGGCCCCATTTACATAACTAATTTTTAAATAAATAATAATAATAATAATGAACCAGGTGTTCCCTGTAATATTAGAACCAGAGCAATGGAATTCACTCCGAGGCACAACAACACCCAGAACTTTCATCACAGATAATTAATTTCCTAAATTGGTCTTACCGGGAATCGAAGCCGGGACCTCATCCGACGCTCACAGTGCCGTCCGTAAGCCCCCACCAATGTCGTCAATTACAAGTAATTCAAATACTATACAAGACTGCGGTGAAGAAGGTTCTAAAATCTCTTACTAGATGTCACTAGAGGCCCAGCAAGCCGAAAAATATCCAGTACAAAGATCTTTAACAAAAAAACACATATGAGAATTTCGACTACTCTATAACTAGACCCGTAGCTCAGTTGGTAAGAGCAATAACACGGTGCAATATGGTCATGGGTTCAAGTCCCATCGGATCGAAAAAGCTTTTCTATGTGTTCAATCTTTATATTAATAGTTATAAAAAAACTGTTGGAAATATTTCACAAGAAAATCTCAATAATGCATTTCAAATACTATACGTTACACGTAGGTTATATAGATGTATATTTTACGTAGGTTCGTGGTAAAGGACTATAACTTCACACCAATCGTGATGTCAGCGGAATTCGAAGCGATGGAGCAATCACTAATGGTCCAGGTTATCCGACGCCGGCAACAGCCGCCGGCCAAACAGCCGCCTGCGCTGCATCACGACTGCGACGAGGAGATCATTGGTAACCTGACTATTTCCAAATTTCCTTCCGTCAATTTGAATCCCTGTGTAATTTATGTGGATTTTTGTCCATATTTTGACCATTCACGGCTTTTGTGCAGTTGATAAAATTTTGGTTGATACGTTTGTATTGATTTACACTAACAACGCTTTCAGCGAGCCATTCGCTAAGGACAACATGTTGATGTTTAAGCTATTTAAATTTATTTATTAAGAACGTACCTTACTATTATTATAATGGTCGTGAATTGTGCCATGTACGGTCATTTATCTTCATCTAAATAGTATAAAGAGAGGAATTTTTAACTACCTCTGTGGCCGAACTGTTACCATTCCGGACTGCCACGCAGAAGTCCCAGGTTCAATTCCCGGGCAGAGAGAAATATTTCTATGGCCTACATTTATTTCTCTCGTGAGTTTGGGTGTAATTTGTGGTTGTCTATGTGTGGGTCCATGGCACCCGCGACACAGGGTTTCCCTAGTGCGGGGCTATGTTGAGTGTTTGCGTGTGTGCGTTATAAGGCGTATGCGTCTAAAAAAAATTCTTTCATTATAAAAACTTTATTACATTTCGAATTTTTGTTACGTATAATTTACATTTAGGAATTCGAAAACAGTAATTAATTAATATTTGGTGGTTTTAACAACTCTATGTCGCTCCTTGTAGCTACTATCTATACATGTATCTGTATATGTGGAACACCTTTTTCTGACCACTGCTCATTATATAATGTTCATTATATATCGTGTCTCTGTCTACCCACTGGGAGACAGTCATGAAGATGTGTGTGTATTTTCCCAGGGACAACACTAGAACAAGACATGTGCGTATTTGTAAGCAGCGGCGGCGCCGAACTAGCTGACGTAAAGCTTCGAGTGGGATCCACTATGAGGCCGGGACATCGTTCCATATTAGCAGCTAGAGCCGCTTATTTTGAAGCAATGTTCAGATCTTTTTCACCAGAAGATAATATAGTTAACGTAAGTACAGGCTTACTGCTTAACTGAGTCCGTTCTTGAGGTAGCTGTGCGGGAGGACTACTAACTGTCACGTTTACGAAAATTTCAACAACATTTTTCTGACGATATTCAATAACAAGTTGATTGAAAAAAGGACCTTTGGTAGGCCCTTTTTTAACCGACTTCAAAAAAGGAGATGGTTCTCAATTTTGACTGCATGTTTTTTTTGTATGTAAGATACGCGATAACTCCGGGTGTGAACCGATTTTGGTGATACTTTTTTTTTGTTGGAAAGAGGGTACCTCAGTATTGGTCTATATTTGAAGAAACTATTCCTCCTCGAAGGGTGGCAAATTAAGGGATGAATCCGGTTTGCAAGTAATGTATGTAATTCCATAAACGTTTGAGGTCAGTTTTTTTTAGTACTCTGTACTGATTCAATCAACTTTTTATTGAGTATCGTCAGAAAAATCTTGTTGAAATTATCTCGTGTGCAGCGCGACATAACTAACACTCCTTCCGTTTAACCGACTCGGTTCAACGGTAGGCCTGCATAAAGATTTTTAAGTTTAATAATAAGTTTTCGTTTTACTGATTCTATGGCTATGCAGAGTTAAGTACAACCATTTTAATTACTTACGTAAGTGTAATGGAACGTTAAAAAAATTGAAAAAATTTACAGCTAATGCCATTGACTTACAAATAAATGGACGACGGGTCTAATACAAAAACCACGACAAAAAATGTCCCAAGTCAACCTATTCGAAATTTAAATTGTAATGTCATCGCAGTATCGCGCTGTCAGTAGAACAAATGAAGACTAAAGCGGAGATAGCGCTCTGTATACGATTTTAGCGCCTTACAAGTGCGGACACTTTTTAGCGCGGACCCGACGTCCATATAATTGTAAGTCAATGGCTAATGCTAAGATATTGCTGAAACACAACCTTCTCCACTCTGCTTTAGTAAATAAAGTCTTACGGATTGTGTTTATAATTACATTTTTTTTTATTAAGAAACAGGTACAAAAAGAAGAACTTAAATATAGGCTTTTTTTTTAACCGTACACGTCCCGAGCAAAGTTAAGGATCCTTTACTATAGAATTACGCATAATTTTCTATTTCTCGTACTGCTTACCTTATGCGCGAAGGTTTACACATAAAATATTAGTAACGTAAGACACAACTAAACATCTTTTTTTTAATGTTTTTTAATATAAGGGACATACTATATTTTAAACCACTGGGCATTCCTAAATTTTAATAATACCAATCGATAGAGCGGGAACTTCCGAATCCAATGGTATATGTAACTTATTTTCGACAAAATGTCCCTTACGTTAATTGATACATCTGATATCGATTTAGCGTTGTATGGGTTGGCCATCTCTGCTGGTTTGTCTGTTTGAAAACTATTAATACTGTTCACCATTTACAGATTCAAATCTGCGACACAATACCCTCGGAGGAAGCCTTCGACTCTTTACTCCGGTACGTTTACTACGGCGACACCAATATGCCTACTGAAGATTCACTCTATTTATTCCAAGCGCCCATCTATTACGGTGAGTGTGTTAGTGGATTTTATTTAAAGATTTTTATTATACAAGGTTATTTGTATAAACGACAACTGTTGTTCCATGACTTTTTACAAAACATAATACATATAATAAATGTAACCTTTTAAATTTTTTGTTGCACTCTATGACATTTTTTAGATCTCTATTTGGTTGTATGTTGTAAGATCAAACGCGCAAGCGCCTTTTCTTTGCGTTTTCATCTGACGACATCTCAAGTTTAGAGATGTCGTCAGAGGAAATAATTTCAGCAGTTTTAGAAAGACCACCACCATGCAACAACATACTTATCGACCATAAAAATGGAAGGATTATTAATCAATATATAAAGAAGAATAGAGATACTATTCGTTCATAATTAAAGTGTGATTCCAATTCTGCAGGTCGATTCAGAACCCTACGATAACTCTGTTGTCGACCGATTCGATTAGATATCGTACGATTTCTTTTTATTCACAATAACCGAATCGAACGTCAAACTGTCGTATTCGAAACCGAACCGAAATGACATCACACCCGTACAATTTCTCGAACTTGTCGACCGGCAAAGGCTACAAACGTTATTCAGAACACAGTTATCGAATGAAAGTTACCGAACGTCCTATTGTTTACAAAACAAGAATGTAATATGGAAATCCTTTATTATTTTAAATAAAATCTGGATTTTGTTCAATTTTATTAATTTATTTTAATGCGAGACTAATGCATTCCTATATTTTAGGCCTTTAAAGTCTTAAAAATGTATATAAAAGGATTTCATTTTTCTTATAATCTATATTCGCCGACTAACTCCGTAAACATTGTTGGGTAACGATATCGTATCGGAATCTGAATCGGAAAGCGTCCTTCGATTCGAGAACGATATCCAATCGAACGATTCGGTTAAGATATCGAAGAGTTCTGAATTGGGATCCTGGCTTGATATTAGCAAGAATACAGGTCAATAAATGTTTCCGCGGTCAATCTAGCGCAATCATAGAACTTATCCGGATTTCATGTTTGGTCTTCACAATTTCGGTGAAACTCTCCTCCCAAAATAACTCATGCTTAATAAAAAAAATTGGTACTATAAAAAGGTCACGTGACAGTACCGGAATCGCGCTCACACTCTTGTTACATCACTTAACCGCCGCAAGCTAAACGATCGCTGGCGTTGAGAACAGTGTCTCTACCACGAGTTTACTATGACAGTTATCGCTAGCGATCGCGTAAATTACTTCACTTATGTGACGTGGTCTAATATATATTTATTGTAAATATTCTACAACCCTTAAAAGGGGCAAGATTTTGTCGAACAAGCTAAAAAGTCCAAAGCAGGAGGTACCATAATACAGTGAGGTCATAATTGAAAAATTAAAATCTTTCATGTGCAGGCTTCACAAACAACCGCCTGCAAGTTTTCTGCAAACACAATCTGCAAAGCAACGTGACTCCGGAGAACGTCCTCGCTATATTACAAGCCGCGGACAGAATGCGAGCGGCGGATATCAAAGAATACGCACTTAAAATGATTGTACATCATTTTGGATCAGTAAGTAAAAATATACTTAGTTAACTCTTAATCCACATGCATTCCTTTATCACCAATGGACGTAATCCACGATTATGGGAAGCGGTTATCAACATAGGACAATAATATATATAATTAATGTTTGTCATAATTGTAACTCATGCTCTTGGTAATAATAAAGCCACATGTGATATAACGCGTTAAGTGACAAAATAATTTTTTGAGATATAAAAAACAATAACCCAGTTTTAGGGTCGTATTCCTGAACTCTACTCAATGCTCAAGTCAGGATTTGAGAATGATTCAAAGCACTCGAAATCATAGTCAAGTCCCTGCCATTAAGGTCGTATTTCCAGTGCTTGTGTTTCCAGTGCAATCCTGACTTGAGCATTGAGTAGAGTTCTAGAATACGACCCTTCGAATATTGAAATTATGTAATGATATTTCAGCTATGCATCGTTAGGGTAAGTTTCGATAAGTCGAACACGTTAACTCGTTTCAACTGTTTTTAACCGACTTCAAAAAAGGAGGAGGTTCTCAATTCGACTGTAAGTTTTTTTTGTATGTATGTTACGCGATAACTCCGGTATTTGTGAACCGATTTCACATTTATTTTTTTGTTAGGAAGAAGGTACCTCCATAGTGATCCCATTTAATTTTGAAGAAAATCATCCACCTCTAAGGGTGGTTGTTCACGCATGAAGATTCCTTTTTATAAATAGCGCCTAAATTTTGTTATAAAAGCAATTATTTTAATAGTTGATTTAGTGGCGAACTAGGGGATGAATCCGGGATTGCGCACTTGCCGGTAACCGATTTCAATAAAACTTGGTAATTATATGTAATTCCACGTACTTTTGAGGTCGGTTTTTTAGTATTCTATACTGATATTATTAAAAGAGAATTTTGTGCTCTATCTTTTGGTGTTTTTTTTATTTATTTTTTTTATAACATCAAGTGACGGGACAAGCAAGTCGTGAGCCTGTTGGTAAGCAACACGCGTGGTGTCCGTCAGGTTGGCCGGACCAAACGAGATATACAAATCAAATTGTGCTCATTATTTACTACATTTTTTCTACCTTTATTAACATATTTTCTACCTTTGCGCTGATGGAAATATTAAAGAAATAAAGTGGCCAGCCATTCTGACGTCAGTTTGGCTGGGCTACTTTAGGTTTTTCATGGTACTAGCAGCATATAATTTCCTTTTTTTATATAACTATTTTCTACCGAAGCATACTTTTTTTTCACTATTTTAGGAAGCTTCTATAAAAAGTTATTTAAAAAAACAATAAAACGCCTTTGCAAAAATTGTCATCTAAAAAGACAGTTTATCTTCTATGTGTAATTGCTAATAATAGTTTTGCAGGCGTTTAGACTATGCCAAAAATGGTTTCTGGATTATCTTTGCAAGCTATATTTTATACCAATTATTATATGAATTACTAGTTGAATTCACTATTACAAATGTAAATTCCATTTGTAGGTATTAAGAAATGCGAACGAACTATAATCAGTTATTTAATAATCGTTTAGTTGTCATTTGATAGTAAATAATATTCACAATGGTGAAAATCATTGATAATTAAAAATAGTAATAAACAAGTAATATAAACGCATTAACGATGATTAATGATGAGTATAACCGTTACAAGAACAAAAAAGTGTGATTTCTAAGTTTGAAAAGTATTATTTAGATATAAATGACCTTCCTTTACCCTGTGATCCAGTGTTCAGAAATCTTAGTGAACTGTTACAATATAAGACGTCAGAAAAAGGAACTCAAAGGAACATCAAACTTTTTCTTTTTTCTTTAGTAGGTAAGAGCCAATGTGATGAGGCTCTAATAGTAGCTAGCGACCCCTCGAATATTTGTCAATTTTCTTTGGCAAATTGCACACCGCCACTAGTGGTAATAGAAATAACTAAAATTTCACATACGATTTTTTTATGAGGTAACTAACTTTACTAATTGTAAACCCATGTTAGAGATACTGCATAGCAATCGTCAAAGTGGAACGGCGATTAATCCTGTCTGTAAATATAATGGAACTTCCTAAAATTTCAACTTTTAATTAATTCACAGGTAGCGAGGCAAGACGCGATAAAAAACCTTCCCCAGCCGCTCCTAGTGGATATAATTTGGGCAATAGCGGAAGAGCAACAATTGGACGCCCCTCTGCCGTTGCAACCTCGGTCTCTGCCTTCGTCGTCCTCCGCTGACACTCTCACTGACGACCCCGACTATGTACGCCATCGATGCGGGAAATAAACACTACCACCACTATCAATTATGTTAATCCATACATAAAGGTACCCTGCATCACATCGCAGCCTTTATACAATAATGCAGTATTGCAGAATACTACGATTTTGAATTATCCATACAGCGGTGAGCAGAACAAGGGAAACTTTATCCGGGATTGAAACTTTATAAGGGAAAGTCATCGTAAATCGGTTTTTAAATTAGCTTATTTCCTGAACTTAAACAAGTTTAAAAACGCAAGAACTCAAAATCGACTAACACAATTAATTATTATTTGACTTAATAAAATCGGTGGGCGAACGGTTAAGAATCTTGACATTGGAATTCCTGGTTGAACCAATTAAGGAAATTATTAACCATTAATAGTACAGTCAGCGTCAAAATTGTCTTTTTTTTATTTAACATTTAACATAAACCAACAATGATTTGGAAGCCGTGGTAGCCTATTGGTTTGACCTACTGCCTCTCAAGCAGAGAGTCGTGGGTTCGAATCCGGGCTCGCACCTCTGAGTTTAATTTGAAAAATTAATATGAAATTTATCATGAGCTTTTCGGTGAAGGAAAATATCGTGATGAAACCTGCACGTCGAAGAAGGTTCACAACCCTCGGAAAACATGTGAAGTCCCCAACCCGCATTGGGCCAGCGTGGCGGACTATGGCCTCAACCCTCGTCTGAAAGGAGACCCGTGCCCAACAGTGGGACATATAAATGGGTTGACGATTAACAATGATTTTAAAATTCAATTGTTTTTAGATGAATTAAAACTGCCTCTGTGGCCAACGGTTACCACCCTGGACTACCACGCAGAGATCTGGAGTTCAATTCCCGGGCCGGGAGAAATATTTGTAAGCTCTACATCTATTTTTCTCGTGACTTTGGGTGTAATTTATGGTAGTCTATGTGTGTCCATGACACCCGCGATACATGGTTTCCCTGGCGGGGCTGGGCAGTGAGTGTGTGCGTTATTATTATTTCAGTTTCAATCAATAGTGTATGTTAAATTAATTACAATAATTTTGATGCTGACTCTACTAAAATCCACCAATCAACCATTAGTAATATGGGTGAAGCGTTTTAAAAACAGCGAAGGAGATATAACAAGGTTGTAAGAAGTAATGATGCTAGTTTAAAATGATTGACTACCCTATCGTCTATTGGGGTGGGTAAGGGTAAATAACAGGGTGCATCTTGAAACAACGTAGAGATTGATGTGATCACAACTTTCTGTCTTACCGTAAGTGACATTGAGATGAAAATAATAAATGAAGATGGGTGTGTCGTTCAGCCACAGATTAAGCTGTACAAGACAGATTTTAATAGAAAATCGACACATTCTATATCGTAGTTTTACAAAGGAGCATGTTTTAGATTTAAAGACTATTTTAAATTATTTACGTCCTGTTCTAAAATTCAATTTTTATTTTAATAACATTTAATTTTTAAAATGTAGTTTTTAAAACAGAACGTAAATATATTAAAACACCGATGATATCTTAATGTATGGCTGGCTGTACATAAAATCAACAGCTTGATAATAAAAATCGAGAAAGAAATATTTGGTTACAAATGGACATTTATATATGAAACCAAATACACTTCCGGACACGTAAGTCGAGCCACCTTGCATTTTCAGATTAATTGGCCTAAGCTTAAACAATGTTTGATTGATCGAAAACTACTAAGCTGTTTTGAAATTGGTATACTAAACGTCATTTCCATGAGTCCTTGTTGAAAATTTGAATTTAGAAAACCGGGAAAAACTGTTTTCTTCAGTGATAACAATACTTTTGTATTCAGCCCTTTAACAATAAAAATGCAAGGTGACTCGATTTACGTGTCCGGGAGTATATTTGTTTTTCCAATTAAAAAACATATTTTTTGCGTATTTGTTAATTAACAGTAACATGATATCACAAGTTACTGACACTTTAACTATCTCAAGTTTAGTCAATTATTAATTGTGATTTTATTAACGTAAACCGACAATTTTGAAACATGTACATACAGCATACCATTTGCAACTGATTAAATTAAAGTTCTACTACAAGTTGCTCGATGATCTAAAATTCTAGAACGTGCCGCCTCGTCGAACTTTGCTGCGCCTGAGTTGACCCCAAGGGAGTCACCACATTTATCGACGCGAAATCGCACTAAGTCAGTCAGAAAAGGCTGTATGTCCATGCAGTAAGAGCGCCAAAGACGTTGTGCGTCTCGCGTACTTTTGGGTAATTTTAAGTAAACTTGAAAATAGTGGAAATTGTCCCGGAAAAAATTCCGGAACATAAAAAAAATTACTGATAAAAATATCATAATGTCCTACGTTTATCTTTTGAATTTTTATTTAACGTGAAAAAAAGCTCGTTTTTCTCTAAGTGAAAAGCCACTTAGAGTAAAACGAGACTTAAAATGGTCTCACAACAGCGGAAAAAAAACTTTCTTGGCTGCATCGTTTTCGTTCAGTAACTTCAACTTTTAAGACAGATGTCAACGTCAAACGTGGAAAAGTAAAGGGAAAATATTTACTTTATCTGAAATTATATTTTTTTCAAAATGGAAATTTTTCCATGATCCATCACTAGTCTCGCGGCTGCGCAACGCACAACTACTTTTTCACTATTATTACATGGACATGTAGCCTTTTCTAATCTGCTCAAGCCGGTTCTCATTGATATGTTCTTACTCATCACCAAATAAGAGGCCAAATTTGACACTTGTCATCGTGGACGCGAATAGGGATGTGGACTAATCATATCGGTAATCACATTATACTATTTTCACAAAGAAATCGATTAAAAATTTTAAGTTTGCGATTGTTTAGATTATTTTTAGGTTCATTGTTGTTCAGGGGGCTTAAAAGGCCAAATCATGCAATTCAGTTAAAAGCAATTCATTTACAGAATTCCTTGCAATTCTGTAGCAATTCCTCTTATTTTCGTAAAATTGTCCCACATTCCAATGAATTGTGGATACAATACTGGATAGTTCTTTTAATTTTGATTTTATAATATTCATAAATGGTTTATAGCGAGAATTAATATTTTTGCGAGTCAATATTTTTTCCGAGAAATCAAAGTGACTCTGTGAAATTCGGCGATTAATTGCTTACAACACTATTATTAAAGAAAAAATAGCTTGAGGACGTAACTGTTTTCAGGACGTTTCGGAGTAACTCAAAATTGCATTTTATTTTGGAATTCGTGCGAAAACAGTACTTCACATGTTTTGTCATATTATATATTTCAATAAAATTTATGTATTTTTTCAAACTCAATTATGCTAATTATTGTGTGTTTATTGTTTCGCCTTCGCCTCTTTAGCTGTCAAATTTGGCCTCTTATTTTTTTTTTTTTTTTTTTTATAATACCAAGTGACGGGACGAACAAGTCGTGCGTCTGGTGGTAAGCTACACGCATGCCCATAACAGTGCCCATTATTTGGTGACTCCCTAAAGGTAATCATCCTGCGCAGTCAGCATAATGCTTTTTGCCTTTTGTATTGAAAATGTAAATAAAAGTGGAGGCTGTGCATTTATGAATTCAATTTGTTAATAAAATGTACATGAATATTTTTATAATCAAATCTTTACACAGTTTTAAAGTCCAAACTTCAAGCCATCGTAGTTTTATGGAAACAAGCATAATAAAAACTTTGTATCTAAAGTATTAAGGTAAACTTTTACTTCGGAGGCACCTTTATGTACCTCTGCTAACAATTATTTAAAAAAAAGTTTGAATATCAATTCAATAAAAATTTAAACACAGTGAATAGCGACATCTCTAGCCAGGGCTGGTACCTGTAAAGGTATCTAATTGAGTAACGAAATACTTTTATAAGATTTCTCGTAGATGGCTACGGCTAAAAAGTCGTTAAAAACCAAATAAAAAGATACGACAACAAGCACATAGAAGAATTCGTGAGGTCGGCTGTTTCGTTCCGTGGGTAAGTTGGCATAGCGTCTGGCACGGTTTGCTAGAAGACGTCGTTTCGAATCCGGCCGGATCGAAGGACTTTTTTTTCTAAGTGTTCGATCATTGTAAACTAGTGGAGTAAAAAAAATAAATATTGAACATCAATTCTATAAAAACTTAAATTTAATTGTTATATAATGGTTATTAACGTTTACATTAACAAACTAATGAACGACTTATTAATAACGTCAAATAATAAATTAAAGTAACATGGGGTGACAATGTAATCGTTAATTTCCGTAAACTCGAACAGCTCCGAAGCTTGGATTTTACAAAATATAATGCAAAATTCCTAGCGAAAGTAATATCTTTTGTTACACCACATACATTTCCTCTATACTCCCATACAAATAATCGGAACAGCCATGTATGGGAGGGGATGTAGTTATAGGATGTTGCAATTTTTAAAAACATTTGTATCCTGTGTTAACTGGTTTCGGGTGAATTAGGAATGATTCTGGATTATTCGCCTTTTAACTGAAAAGATTGTCGTTTCAATGGTCTTCCTTATTATTATAAATTGTTCTAAGCTAATCTAGTCAGATATTATCTTAGTGAGTATATTTTTTTATTTCTTTGTTAATACCTCAATAAATATTGTTTATACAAATATATAATATACGTATGTACCTACCTAATTAAATTACAAATAAAACAAATATGGTGGTTAAGTATTAAATAAATGAAATTTAAAAAAAAGTAATTTTATTCAACAATAAAATTTAACATTTTGTTTATTCAGCTTCCTTTGGTTTTTGGAATCTATGCTGTACGTCCTTCCATAACTTCTGTAACAAAAATTAAACCTGTGTGTATACAAACTCAAATTCTCCTAAACAAATTCACCTTAGCGCACTGGGCATTAAGGCTTCGCAATAGGAAAGGCGTTGCGGGTTAATACCGACAACGCAATATCTACATTTTTTTTATTAACACATAAATGCGCATTTGACTCCACCTCACCTGTGGATGAGGATGCACACTTAAATAATGCCTATTCACTCTCGCCTTGAAAGTGCCTAAGTTATACGGTTCAGGGAACAAGTCTGCAGGTAGGGAATTCCACTCCTTTGCCGTTCGCCATATAAATGTGGAAGCGAAACGTTTCGTGCGAATCCTTGGAATATCCACAACATAGGGGTGGAACCCCAGCCTACGTCGGTCCCACGATGATGGAAAGGGGAAGGCGGAGTTAAATCGTGTATCTCCCTTGCATGCTTTCCTTGATATATCCTGAAAAATACCGACATGCAGTCAACTTTACAGCGGTGTTCAAGGCTCTGCAGCTTTACGTCTACTAATTCCGAGTTACCTATCCTTCCAAGGAGCCCTATTAATTGGCGAATATGTTAGCCAACATATCTGCAAATTAATATTTAAGCAATCCGCAACTTTTGACATAAACGTCCCTTCCGCGGTGACCTTTGTCAATTTTTTGAACTTCAATTAATCAAAGTCAAATAATAATTTATTTTAAAGTAAAATTTTACACTTGAAAACGTCGTTTTTAAGCTACTGCCCGTTCACTGTGCCTACTTCCCTGAGAAAAACGAGCAAGAAATTCTAGGGATTGCTATTTTGAAATAAACTTAAATGCTGTAGAATACTCTTTGAATCATATTTGTGTGAAATCTAGACTCATGTTGTCTTTTCACATATCTTTATCTAACACGTACTATACCAATTTTGTAATATGACTTTTCAATTAAAATACTTTTAAAGTAAGTTTTAAACTTAGGAAATTGTAATCTTAACATATGCTCCGGAATCTTATTGTAAAAACATATACAGTTCCCCATGAAAGAATCGTTTAACTCAGTTAAACGAAATCGTGGTACCTACCTACCGTGAGTTTGGACTAAGGTTAATATTATGGATATCTTCTTTCTTAACGAAATTATGTGTATTTATTTACCCGAGAACCTAAACGGTACACAGAACGAATCGCTCGTTTTAGCAATACAAATATGGTTTGCCTATCTGCCGCTTTCCCCCACATGAGAATCCCGTAGGACATTATACTGTGGAAGTAACTAAAGTAAACTAGTCTAGCAGTAGCAACATCGGTAAGCTCACGTATTCTTCGAACTACGTATACAGCAGATCTTAATCTGCTGACCAAGGAATAGGCTATATATAGGCTGATATATCTGGAAACCATTGAAATTTACTATCTAAGGCCACTCCCAAAAAAACAGCTTTTATTTCTCCAGCTCTATTTATTTCTATGATTGGGCTAGTCAATTATATATTAGGTAAGTAATTCAAATTTAACACACTTTGTCTTCTTGGCATTGATCAACAAGTAAAATTGTTAACATTAAACCAATAAACTACCTTTTGAAAGGGTATCGTTAATATTGTCAATATAGTTAACATCATGTCTGTCGGTTTTATAAATCAAGGATGTGTCGTCAGGTAACAAGTCATCATTTAGTCGGCACTATAATCGCAAAGAACTAGAAATGGTCTGCCCTTTCATAATTATACGGGTGTCTTTTTGTGTCCACGCTAGCTGGAAATGAATAAGCTTAAGTGTATACCAGTGCCGGCACCATTCCTTAATCTCGAGAACGCACGACAGCTTAGATATGATAGTAAAAAACTAGATTTAGCCCTTAAGCCGTTTTGAAGTTATCTCCTAAGGCCCTATAAACATCAAAATGTGTATATTAATATGTGAAGTGATTTAGACCCAGACGTAAACGCCCAATGCATTATAATGAACATTTCCCATTCAAATTAAGCGTTATAATATTTTCTTTTTTACATGGTCTTACTGTCCACGCGGAAATGAGCTCACTCCAGCAGGCTGATTGTAATGCAAATCAGAATCGATCCGATCGGGTAACCCATCCGAGTCTCGAAATCAGATGAGTTTCCGAGCGAGAAGATGAACTTGATTCCTACTATATTTTTCTAGTGAGTTAAATCAACTATGGTTCCGATTTGAAATGTCAAAAGTTTCCGATCGGCCAGTTGTGTATCGCAATTATGAGTCTCGACTCTTTTTTGGGGGTTGATGGTTGCTCGCTTCCGTAGGTTTACCTTCGAGACCCTACAAGTGACTCCTGGGTGGTGCTAAAGAGCAGTAACTAGTGGTGGTAGGCTTCGACCGTGGCTAGTCACCACCCTCCCGACACAGTAGAGTCGTCAAATGGTTTTTACCGTGTTCGGACTCGTGATCGGGAGTTGGCATTAGGAGGTCGGGTCTGAACAGTTGCATTGCGTCTGACGACGAATTGTAGCTGCTTGTACTGCCACACTGAGCACTTGGTTGTGAAGGCTAGCGGGATCCGAAGCACTTACCGGAGCAAATGTCGGAACATTTGCGAACCGATTCCAACGATTCTTTTTTGATAGAAATGGAGTACATGCAAAATAGGCGCGTTGACGTCGAGTTTACACCAGCCCGTTACACCAAGTAGAAATGGGGTACCTCACTAATGGTCCTATTCAAATTTGAAGAAAATATTCCACCTTTCAGGGTGTTAAAGTAGGGGATGAATAGTTCTTTGGATTTCACCCACTTACAGTTAATAGATTTCAATACAACTTGGAAAATATATGTAATTTCACAATATTATGAGGTCAGTTTTTTATCAGAATAGTAACCCGTATACCAAAATGTTAATTTCCTTTTTGAAACAATCAACATTTAAGATGGAATGTTCTATTCTTCATACAAGTTTTGCATAAACATTCTCAATGTTCCAAAGCTCAAATCAAATTAATAAGACTAACCCCCTTGTTCTTCGCCTCATATATGTTTTCGACAATAATCTCAAAGGTCCGTTCGAAGAAGAATGAACCGATTCCCGCCGCTACGAGATAGGTGGAACAGCGCGTGAAGACGTTGCGATTTAGGGCTCCCCACATTTTGAATATATCTTGGACAAAATTGTTTACTGTCACATCAAGAAATCACTGCACTATAAAGTGACTTTTTTGTACTCTTTGACAGACTGTAGTTGAAATTCAATTTAATTAAATTTAGAATAATATTTTTTTTTCTCAGTCTTCAGCCAAAAGTTAGAAATCGATCTTCACTTCTTAAAAAATAAATAAAACAATAAAAAAGCAACAAATAAATTGATTTAATTATTCTTACTAATTAATTATGAATCTACATTTTTACTCTGCCGGTTGCTCATATTTATGTTTGATGTCCTTCCACAATTTCTGAAAGAAAAAAGTAATTAGCTATAGAGCTTTAATATTATGCTCACTAGATGAAAAAAGTCTTACAAAAGAATATCTAAATAAAATTTTACTGAACTAATCAAACCCATAGTACAATGACAGAAGTGCTGTGCATAGAAATGCCACAAAGCAGGCCATTTCCCTTTGAAGATAGGTATTAGAGTGGAACTCATTTCTTACAACTATATCTTTATAATTAGGCACAATTATTATAATCTAGAAACACCACTATAAACCTCGCAGAGTTAATTCTACCACAATTATGTTAAAACGACGCCGTAACTTTGTAGTGTAATATGTAATCTCATTACCGTAAAAAATACCAATATACTAACTTCCCTCTATATTTAAAGGCAAATAAAATCAGCAAGGCAAAATAATAATTACATAATAAGAAATACTCACTCCCTTATTCAATGACTCGAAAATAGCTTGGGCACCCAAGTCGAGGGTTCTTTCGAAGACAAAAGCGCCCCCAGCTATAACCACCAAAAAGGTGGAGGTGCGCTTGAAAAGAGCTCTATTTAGTTTCGACCACATAATGTATGATTTTCTAGAATAATTCTATTCTAACAAAACCTACACCAATATGCGCGCAGAGTGTATTCTTTGACGCAGAGTTACTATTCCTAATGTCAATGTCATATGCCTATTTTTTGACAGCTGTCATTTTGTAGCGGACGAGTTGTCCGTTTCTCTCTATTCATTTCCATCCTCAAGTCTATTCAGCAGCTGACTGGTGATTAATCAGCAATAAAAAAATATTGTGTCTGCACTTTAGATACACATACACAATACACGATGTCTAATTATAATTATTTAATAATAAATTAATTATAATTTAAGTGTTGCAAATTGTTGCTGGAAAGTGTCTCTCTATATAGTCCTACAAATTATCAATGCGAACAAGACTATAGTATACAACACGGGCGGCACCATTTATTTAAAGTAGTAAAACTACTTTTGAATCAGTTGTTTTCTCATTACCACTATCAAACCTATGTTTGAGCATTGAGTAGAGTTCTGGAATACGACCCTATGGTCGTATTCCAGAACTCTACTTAATGCTCAATTCAGGACTTGTGAGAAGTTAGTGAGTATGATTTCAAGCACTGGAAATACGACCCTAATGGCAAGGACTTGAGTATGATTTCTAGTGCTTGAAATCATACTCAAGTCGTGACTTGAGCGTTGAAAAGAGTTGTGGAATACGACCCATAAATTATTAAGAGATCTATCCAATTCACCGTGTCAAGTGCACCACGAAATAAGCCGTCTTGCGCTGTACAAACTTGTAACAAAGAAATCTGTTATATCCATTTTAGCCAAGTATGGAATTACGTTCCATATACAAGTATATTTTTTTGAATTAATTACTAGTTTTCTACTTTAACATATTTTTTCACAATGATCACATTGATTCAATTTTTCGATTGCATAGAAAATACTCTTCTGGACACATAATCCGAGCCACCACGCATTTTCAGTATTAATTGCCTAGCTTAGACGATGTTTGATTGATCAAAAACTATTACACTTTGAAACTAAAGTCTGGCAAACGAAAGTTGAGACTGAGAAACAGCGGCAAATTCAAAAAATCTGCGTGTTGCAACCCTGTTTGTACTGCGAAAAAACTCACTTGATACTTGCACAGATATTCACTACCCCATGTAAAGGAACATGCATGGATCCTTTCTGTGACACGTAATATTTTCTTGCCAAAAATGAAAACGCAAACAAAAACTACACAGGCGGAATCATCGACGGGACGGTACTTATCGATGGAATTTATATAAATTGATACTACTATGGTAATCGCCGGTACATTGTAAAAGCCGTGATATCGTAATTTTACTAGTGATTTTTTAATTGCAAGGACTTTTGTCAATCGTCTCCCTTTCATACAATCACGGGACAATCTTAGTTACACCATAATATCCCTAAATGTATTCAGTGACATTGTGGATAGATGGTGTTTAGACAATTTTACTAAACGATAACGCCGTTTATTTGTAAAACGTTAAAAGCTTGAGTATTGAAAAGGTAATATTTAGTGACATTATAATTAACCTGGTTAAATTGATAATTTAACTAGGGTAGTTACAATGTCACTGAATATGCTTAGTGAAATTGCAATGTCTCGTGATTTTGTATTAAATGGGGACAATTCACTAATGTCCGTGCAATTACATTACCTCTAGTCAAATTATAATCCCAAGCGTGTGACAATAACCTTGAGACATATCTATGCATATAAATAAAAGAAATGTGTGAAGAAACATTCATTTATTTATTTAAGAATCATAATCGAAGTCACTGTCGAAAAACTCAGCCAGTAACGATTCTTCAGAAGCACTTGCTTGGCTTTCTTCCACATTTATCATAATACTTTCCATCTCATTTTCTGTTATGTGGTTCCTTTCTTTGTATTTATTTTCTATGTTAACAACATGATCTGTCATTTTTTCCAGTCCTCAGCCGTTATGCTTGCAAAGCATTCAATAATAAGCTTTTCTGTGTCAGCTGCAGATAGATCGTTCTTCTTTGCCACCTTTCTTTTGCTAAACTCTATATGAGCTCAATGGGGTTAAACTGGCAATGATATGGAGGTAGACGTAGAACTTCGTGACCATTTATGCTGAGAAGTTCATCAGCTTCATAATTATACAGGGTCAGGACTGTGCTTATTTATTAAGCACAAAAGCTCGTATGATACTCTTTAAAAGTGAATGTTGTTTGCATTGAGCCACTCTTTTATTTCAATCTTAAGATTAGCAGTTGTTGGGGCTTTATTCTTGCGAACAGCGTGATAACTGGCATTATGCATAATTATTACACTAGGCTTATTCAAATTGGGTATAAGTTTTCGGTAAGCCATTTATTAAAATTCTGTGACTTAATGTCATGATGATAGTCCACTGATTTTGATTTCGTACTAAAAACCAGAAGAGCATTTGGCACAAAACCATTCTCGTGTCCAGCATGCACAATTGTATACCTTTTTCCAGATGATATACTTTCAATTGCACTGCTGGTAGATGGCCCCTGCCAAGATTTTTTGGGTTTGTAGTTCATGTGAACATATGTATGTCTCTACTAAATAGACAATTTGTTTTCCCGCAACACGTTTTGCTGCAATTTCGCGAAAATATCTATGCCTCCATGCAGCAATTTCTTACAATTAAAAAGGAAAGTTTTTTTAACTCGTATCCAATGGCCAATGAGATATGTCTAAGAGTTTCTCGGCAACCAGTAAATCCAATACTTGCTTGCAAGTCTGTTAACAGGCTTCGCAGAGTTGGAATTTCTTTTTTCACAACGCAAAAATCATTAACTTTGTTGTGAATTGCATCAATATCAAAGTTATCCAGATCCGAAACTGTGGGCTTGTGTGGAGGCTTTTTCCCTGGAGTGTTCCACACGCCTGCATTAACTGTCCCTTCGTGGTTAGTCCTTTTAACTATTGAGACCTCGTTGAATGAACTTCTGCAAATCAAAATAAGAACATTAATATACCTATTTTAAAATGTTTGTGAGCAACATATTCTCAAAGTCGACCAACTACAGTTTTAAAAGGGTGTGATCACGTTGCATACCAGTAAGTGATGCAATTTCTTCCAGGTATTCATTTTGGGTCTTTAATAACACATGTTGTGACAGCTCCTTAAACTTTTCCACAGTTTGTACTATTTCAGCAACTGTTCCAAGTTTTGCACTAAAAGAAAACGACGAGATTATTAAAAATTTTAAAAACTTTATATGCAACGTTATCCAAATTACAAAACCAACAAAGTATCAAAATAATCCGTTATACTAACCTAAAAAGTCCAACACACCGTATGTAAATATGTTTGTTTCTGCTTGCAAACACCTTCCCGCTCCGCTTTATATTTAATAATCATCAATGGTCGGGAAAAGGTGTTCCAGATATATAGATACATTTATAGTAATTTATACAAATAGCTGCGAGGAGCGATATAGTTGTTAAAACCACCAAATGTGAATTAATTACGTTTTGGAAATTCGGATTTCCGGAAATGGTTTTACTACATCGCAAAATAAAACTAATGACCTAGAAAGTCGAAGTAGGATTTTAAAGTAACTCTAATGGTGCCATGTAAAAAATGCAGTAGATAACTAACCTTTTACCAAAGCAGAACAAAAATGTAACAAGAATGGTCACTGGTCAGTCCCTCCCTAGCTTTAGATACCACACTGCGCCACGCATATTGAAGGTCACATTGACGGAACGGCAACAAGGCTATCAGTTATCTACTGATTATTTTTACATGGCACCATTAGAATTATTTTAAAATCCAACTTCGACTTCCTATGTCAATAGTTTGTCCTACGATGCTGTAAAACCATTTCTGAAAATCCAGAATTCCAAAAAATAATTAAGTAATATTTGGTGGTTTTAACAACTCCATGTCGTTCCTTGTAGCTATAGTTATATATAATGTGTAATGATAGTATGAAATAACTATCGCACGTTACTTTTAATCATTTACATGAATACATGATTGATAAAGTTGACAATGAAAAAACTCGAAAATATTGCACTCGGTCAGAGAACAAAAAGTAAAACTCGGTAATCGGTAATGGCATACTGACAGTTTTGACAACAGACTTTAGTATTGCCATCTAAAAAATTTTACGAAACTCAGTCTCAACCACTGTTGCCAGGTTAGGCGATTTTTCGCCATTTAGGCTACTTTGGGGGGGGTCGCGTGGCGACTAAAAAAGTGGTCGGCGACTCGGCGATATTTAGGGTTTGTTTAAAATAGGAAAAGGCGATTTTAGGCTACCAAATTTTATTGGGGATGTTGTGGGGAATGGAGTTGTAAAATAACTCATTTGGGGGTTTGAGTATTTCGACGTGTGAGGAATTGCTGCCGGACATTGGGGAATAGGAACTCTCTCACTTTCATTAAAGTCTAGCACACTGGTCTCAACTTTCGTTTGCCAGACTCTTAGAGGATGGAAAATAAAATAAAATAATAGTCTAACGCCAGACTCAAGCATACTAAACTTCTTTTCCGTAAGTCCTTGTTCTTTGGATTTGTAAAACCGAGGGAAAACTTTTTCTTCGATGATAACACTGTTTTTGTATTCTAGCCCTTTACGACAAAAATGCGAGGTGGCTCCAATTATTTGTCCGGGAGTATATTGCGAATCATTCGAATATTTTTGCAATGAATGAATTATAGATCTAAAAGGTTATATTATAATAATTATTCTTCGCTTAATAACAACATCCAAATCTTAAAATTTTAATTTACAAACGTCAAAGCGTGACGTAAACGAACTCCTCAGGACAAAAAGAATTATATAACGGGAATCCCCACGGAACTACTGTATAGGCTGGAATTTTCAATAATGTCGATATCGATAAAATTATTAAGTGCGAAGTAGCCAAAATAAAACAATGTAGGTCGCGGTTTCTATATCCGAGTTTTCGTTAAATCGCGTACACTGTACACTTAACAATAAATTTCTTGCCACCATTATTATTTCTAAGTACTGTAATTACGTATACCATGGTTTTACTTTTATTATGCAGGTAATGATCAAACGTCACTTATACACATCACGTGTCTGATGATGATACCCTACTTTTGTATTATTATATACATGTAATTTATTGATATAATATTGTATAGCGTTTTTATTTTTAAGCACAAAAGCACATGTGTCTCAGCGATAGCGTAACGCAATAAATTATTCTTATTCTTTTGTATATTTGTTTTTGTTCTTGTTGTTTGTTTAATTTCTCAGTAGTTTTTGTGAAATTGCGTTTTTTATAAGCCTCTCTTTATCGTTGTTATAAAGTGTTATGTATAATAAGCACCTTGTTGTTTGCCGCATGTTGTTTGCCATTCGTTATGCCATTTGTTTACTCCTCTTTAAGTACAAATATAGATATCTCCAGATATTTCATGGCATTTTCACGCTTGGGGTCATTGGTTGACTGGTCTGTGACTGTTTTCAGCTCTATGAACAAAAAGTCACGGTGTGTTTTTATAGTGATTACACCACACCACATATTAATAAACTACTTTTTTCGAATTCCGGGTTTCCGAAATTGGTTTTACTGCATCGTTGGACAAAACTACTGACCTAGGAAGCCGAAGTTGGATTTGAAAGTTATTTTAATGGTGCCATGTAAAAAAATTCAGTAAATAACTGACCTTTTATCAAATCAGAGAATAAAAAAGTAACGAGAGTGGTCACTCGCCGCCCCTCTCTAGCTTTAGATACCGCACCGCGCCCCGCGTATTGATAGTCATGTTGACGACACGGCAACAAGGCCAGCCATTCGCTAAGGCCATTGGTGAATAGAGTAACCGCGAAGGTTTTAATATCGACATGGAAGTCGTAACATTGAAACGCATCATTATTATGGGCAAAATATATCATCTATTTACAATTTTAAAACAAATAAAATGCTGGTATGAACAATATTTCTTAAAAATATAATAATGAGTACTGAGATGAACATGCATAAATAAAAATGCCGTATTACATTGTACATAACACTGTACGGAATGATTTTTTACAAAAATAAACACTTTGCATTGATTTATACATTTAAAAAAGGTTTGTATGACTTGTGTGTGAGACTACAGTGGAATTGGAAATCAATTTGTTATTGGTACTTCTATAGACAGACCCTCTAGGTACTACTGATTCTCTGTTTTCTGTAATATATTCTTTATCTCGTAAAGAATCCATCTACCACTAGTTCGGTAGTACTTTCACGCGTCAGTACTGAAAAGGTGCGTATAGAGAAAAGTACAGCCGATGCCCTAACATACCGGACCCCAGCCGACCTTTTGGTTCTAGGATACTTTTTACGCATTCAACAGAAAAGCGTAAAGGATTGCCAGCTTTATGGTTGAAATTTCTGTTCATACAACGTGTTAATTTGGTCTTCAATAACATATATGTGTACTATAGTGTGTTGATTTACATTCTCGCCATATTTACAGAGGTCATTCTATATCCGAAACTGAACCCAAATCATTAAAAAATAACTCGAAAAAAGAACCTAAATTCTCATTTTTTATTTACGATTTAGGGGCGATTTTACAAAACTACTAGATACAATTAGCCAGAATATTGAACAGAATATATTTTTTTATATTTATAGGTGATTTAGCATTATTTCTATTTCTTAAATATGGCGAGAATGTAAATCAACACACTATAGTACACATATATGTTATTGAAGACCAAATTAACTTCAAAGTTTCTTAAGACATCATTCACTAATGATAGCAATAAGGAAGTCGTACCGAAAATTATTTTATGGCTCACAGGTTAAGTTTGTTTAACACTTTTCTTCACACTTACCTAGACAGCACCAAATGGTGATTTATGGTGCCAGGTACCTTAGGTCATCGACTGTACATATAATACCATCAAAAGGGTTGTCAAAGGATTTACATAAACCACTCCATCAATAGAAAATTAGGTTTATGCCTACAAGTGTTCTGTGTATACCGTCATCTTAAATTACGAAGAATCCTCCACGTTTTTGGTAGCAATGAAATGACTACATATGACAGAATACAACACAGAGTAATAAAAAACACCTATAGCCGAATACATGAGGGCTCCATATCAATGTGTTTTAACAATCTAATAAATCAAGAGATCATTAAAACAAACAACTCTTCTTCTACAACTTTTGAAAATACAACAAAAACCTGAACAAATAATTTCCCTGGAAACAAGGAACTATGTTCGAAGTTCCCAAATGTTGTAGAATAAAAGCTGCTTATATTGTAAAATTGAATCATAAGACACATTAATAGAAGATGTTTTTTAATAAATTTGCATGAAAACAAATTATAAAGATATGTTAATGTTTAGTACACATATGCACTCGATATGGAACCCAAACAATAAGAATAATAATACAAATGACTAATCGCAACACTTAAAAACTCCACACACCAAGAGCTACATAATTCCCATAATGGCGCACGGCCTATTTTATATGGGAACCAAGTCGATTCGCTCTCGGTGAGTAAGATCGTAAAACGAATACAGACAAACATAGGTTGTTAAATAAATAAAAAAATAATTTGGAATTTTTGCCTTTACCACTACTAACTCTTGTGTCTATACTTTGCCAATACTTAAATTATAAAAATTATAAATATGATATCACTTCATAAGTTCTAATACACACTGGATTTTTAGGTTTACATAGTGGAAATTAGAAAGGAATACATATTGTATTATAAGTACCACCACAAATATGTAGTTAAAAAACCCATTGTACCAGTCACGCATCAAGTTGCACAAACTGCCGGTTATTAAACTGTTTTGAATGCTAATTGGTGAACAAAATTTTCAAAAACACGATTATAAATTTGACAGGCTATCTAATAATTCGATGTTGATAAGCAATAACGTGTCAACAGTTTTGAGAAAAAGACAAGACTAAAGATTTTTGTTGTGGTTTGATTAATGGATTTTTGACAAATGTTTTTATGATTTGTTTTTTTAACATTTGGTTTCAAATAACTTAGTTTATGTGTGTATATTATATATGAGTATAGTGAGAGCAGTGACTGCATTGACGACCTAAAAAAGGTAGCTGAGCGCGATTGAGTGGGAGTCAGAACGCTTGGTTGGAACCATTGCAGGCACAGAAAATCTAGAACTGTAAAGTTCAGTAATCTTTTTTGATCATAATTTATGTGGTCTGGACCACTAACAAATAAATGATATCTTTACGGCCTCTTGGTATATAATTTAGTAAATGATGTCTATAACAATTTATTTAGCCCTGCATGCAAATTTATTTTGGATACATGTGCCTGATCGGGATCTCCCTAGGTGGTCATTACTGGTAGATTGAGAAACAATTTGTTTAGGGAACTTTATGGTTACACCACACTTATACACGTGAAACGCATAATTAAAGAGCTTTTATTCATGTACATAAAGCTACTTCAAGTAGATTCTGTTTCGATAAGTGTGGTAACACCATAATTAATCTGCATAGTTGCTCTGTAAGCTTAAAGTGAATGGTTCAATATCTACTCCTTTACCTAAGTTCCATTTCAACATATCAAAATTTGACAATTAAGCCAAACAAATAATCACTCAGTGACAGTTTTCTCATTCATAGATACCCAAGTTATCATTTTATTAATGCTTTACTATTGAAAGTAATACTTTTAATAATTTTAAAACATAATATTATCATGTTACATAATCATGATGTTAATTTTATTGCGCATTTTACGAATGATAAATTTTTAAATTAATTGTTAAAGCAGCGGAGCTCGAAAGGTGGTAATGAGATTTCACTTTGATATGTGTACACTTCTTTAGTACTGCAAATGTAGGTAACTATTAATGGACCGTGTCCATCTCGCGTCATAACGAATACTAAGTGAAAAAAAATTCACCTATTTAATAGTACACTGTTCGATAAACAGGTCAAGTGATTCATTTAGCACATAAATGACATTTCAGCATACAAGTAAATTGAGGATGGCTAGATTTCGATTGGTTTTACAACCGAGTTCAATTATTTTTCATGTTAAATAAGTTTGTCAAGGACTGCTTTTACACTATTGTATGTTTCTTATTTTACAAATTTGTTTATACAGAAAACATATGCATAGGCTTAGAGTTTTGTAAAGCAGCAATATTTTGCAATATACGAGTTCTTAAGTTTAGAAGTTTTTCACTTAAAAGCCATTAAAAGCGAAAACTACTTTTTGACCCTAAAGCTTAAAATATTACTTAAGTCCCCCTATTAGAAGCATAAGTGAATATTTTTTTTAGTTGTTGCCACCTTTGAATTCCAAACAAATTAATTTACAGAAAATACGCAACATAATCAACACCAACCATTGTTCTACACATTCTTATGATACAAGAATTCCCATACAATAAATACTAAATAATTGAATAAGAAAAAATTAACTTTAAATTAGTGGTATACTTTATTCTATACACATTTCCCATATCATACACGACACTCCATCACATAAATTTTGATAATGAGAATACATGGATGTCTATTCTGAAACACACTTCTATAAACCTAAAACAATTGGACAAATCTTAATAACGTCTTCCACATTTATGATAGCCAGTGAGCGGATATTCGGCCGCTTATTTACCTAAACTTCCAGATTTTTCCCGCTCACGAAGAAATAATATAAATGTCTATGACTTTAGTCCTGTTATTGGAAAATAATATTTATGCACATAATTTCATTCATCACAGAACTTCTAGTAATATTTTTTTATTGAATATTTAATGTATGCGAACTTACTTTTGAAACGGTATTTGCACCGATTATTATTATAAACTGTTAGCCTCTGTAAAAATGTTATTATCACGGCTTGGGTACTTCGTAAAAGTATTTATACAAGTGATACTGGTGCCTCGGTCCCCTGATTATCCCTTAAGTGATCATCTCCATACTTTCCAAATCACGTCACGCGCTTCGGCGTCAAAGTATAATTGATTGTACATTGCTTCTATACTCCTTACTAAATAATTATTACGAATGTTGTTTTGTATAATTTGTAGTTATTTAGTAGACAATATTAAGAACTCAATCTGAGAACCTGGGATTGACTGAAATTGATTTATATATTTTTATTCAGAAAGACATATACATATTATTATTTCGTGGAGATATAAGTGAAGTTTAGGTAAATAAGCGCCCGAATGTCCGATAACGACGATGACAATGCAACGCGTACTAGTGCGCGGGTAGCATAACAAATTCATACAAAGAATTTATACTGCTAATTATTAAATTTAATTTAGGTTTAAAAATGTATGGAACAGAATAGTCAACCTTTATTAGGCTTTAACTATGCATTTGTAACATCCTAATGTAATTTTTGGAGTCATTTATTCCATATACATGCTCGAAATATGAGGTTGTCCAACCCAGAGCTTTTTTAACTTTGTTGGGATTCATTTAGGCTCAAAATATTATTCAGGTCATAATGAACATGGTATTGGTTAGTTTGGTAGTATTTAAATTCGAAAAGTAATATACTGAATAAGGGCCTGTGGCTTATAATCACCGTGTCTTGGCGTTAGTTACCTGACGAAATAGCTAATTTAAGAAACAATGTTAGCATTTTGAAGGTCAGTTTGGTAACCAGTATGAGCCTTGATACATTTACATCAACAACACCAAAATCTCAACAAAATTTCAAATTTGTTTGTTATGTTTAAAATGTCTCTACAGAAAAAGTGCGTTGTGTTACTTTTGTAATGTTAACTATTGATACGACATAAAAATAATTTGAGTTATCATGTTTTCTCATCTATAGCTGTGCTCTCTTACGATGACAAGCTTTTTTACTTATGGCTAATGAACTCAACAAATATGTAAGGTTGCTTTTCTTTTGTATTTGAATAGAGCTCAATACCTGCACCTTAAGAAAACACATAGACAAAACGACGGAAGAGCCCAGTGTACAAGTGTCAATAATTAAATTTCACCTTGCCAGTTTGGTGGGCAATAATTTTTCTATTAGTACAGTTACTCTACAGTATTGTTGAAGGACCGTTTTCTCAACTTAAGTCTTGGTATAAGACCTTCATATGTTTCTTTCACGACCATTAAAAACTAATTCATGTATTATTGGACCATTGTTTATCTATCTCACCGTCTTGCCTGGGTTGCGCAACATATCTCTCTGTATTTGAGCATTGTGTAAGCTTTACATACACTCACTTTAGCCACTAGCAACACTTCTTTTTGCTGCTTTTGTGACTTTTCTTTAGATGCACTGTGTCATTTGACGTTACATTCTGTCGTTCCTTCATTTCCAACTTCGATCGTAGAACCTGAAATTCCCATATTTTGTTAATTGGTTATTTTGTAAAAAAAATAGAATACCTACCTAATTACTACCCTGTGTCAAACATTCCCACAAGCAATGTCCATATTATGAATAGGCTTTTAAATGTTCTTAGTGTCTGTTTCTAGTGATCTAAACGTACCATTTTTGTGATAGTTAGGAACATTTCCTCAACATTAATATTTTCTTTTGCACTTGTTTCAAACAACGGTATGTTCATCTGGTTAGCAAACCTCTGTGCGTCCTCTGTTACTACGACTTTCCGTGATGGGCAGTCATTCTTGTTACCAACTGTAATGGAAATTATATGTGACATGTTTAATTATGAACAATTATTTTGTTTTTGTATTTTACAGACAATCACACAAATTATCTGGGCTCAAACCCAAACACCCCGTACTTTAATCACAAAAAAGTCTGTTTCATTTCCTACTGAACAATGTAATCTATAAATAAATTGTTGTCATCAAGTACAAATTTAATTTAAAAGGTTTTGTGGTGAATGTAAATATTGTCTTTTTATACTAGGACAGTATGGGGAAATCCGAAACCCTAGAAGATACAAGCAAACTGTCTTAGGAACCATTAAGTCTTTTTTGTGAAAACAATTGCGGCATAATCAATAATTTGGTTAAGCATGAGTTCACCACAAAAAGGAATATACTTGATTAATATTTTTTACTGGTTGTGCTCATGTAACAATAATTTCATTGTATGGAACGAAAAAAATCGGGCCAGCAGAAGTTGGTCAAACATAAAATATTTTTTCATACAAAATGCATAAAATTGACTAAATTTTTTTTAATGCTGATAGACTGAGGGTCGTATTCTAGAACTCTACTCAATGCTCAAGTCAGGATTTGAGCAGACTTGAGTATGATTTCAAGCACTGGAACTACAACCCTAATGGCAAGGACTTGAGTATGATTTTCAGTGCTCACTGCAATACTCAAGTCCTGACTTGAGTATTGAATAGAGTTCTGGAATACGACTCTGGGGGTCGTATTCCAGGCCTCTACTCAATGTTCAAGTCAGGATCTCAGTATGATTTCAAGCACTGCAAAGACGACCGTAATGGCAGGGACTTGAGTATGATTTCAAGTGCTTTAAACCATACTCAAATCCTGACTTGAGCATTGAGTAGGGTTCTAGAATACGACCCTGAGTTTCTTATAACGATGATTTCGTTGCATGAAAAGAAAAAAATCTGGACATCAAAAGCTGGTCTAATAAAATGCTTTTTCATACAAAATAAATAAAATGTATTAACTTTTATTTTAAGACTGATAGCCTCAGTGTCTCATAAGGATGATTTCATTATAATGCACACTCTACATAGCCCCGCACTAGGGAAACCCTGTATGGCAGGTGCCATGGACACACACATAGCCAACCACAAATTACACCCAAATTCACAAGAGAAATAAATGTAGACCATACAAATATTTCTCCCAGCCCGGAAATCGAACCTGGGACCTCTGCGTCAGGCAGTCCGGCATGGTATCCGTTCGGACATGGAGGCAGTTAAGTTTTATTGTATTAAAAAAAAAGAAACAGAACAGCAGAAGTTGGTCAAATTTAATAAAAAGCTTTTTTCATACAAAATTAATAACACTTTATTAAATTTCAGTCTCAGGTTTTTTCACCCCATACCACAATGTGATGATCCTTACATGAAACTGAGTCGATCAGCACTAAAAAACATGTTAATTAATTTTATTCTTGTTTATGGGCAACTCATCCTTAACCAAAAAATTGATTATAATGCCATAATTGTTTTCACAAAAAAAACTTAATGGTTTCTAAGATAGTTTCCATGTATCTCCTATAGTTTCAGATTTCCCCGCACTGTACCAGTTAAAAAACACACTATACATATCGACTTATCCGCAGAACAAAGATCTATGTGCAAGACTACTTGTTCTTAGGACATAGTACATTTTGTTTGTTCTTCTTTGCTGTGGATGTCAGATCGACAGTTGTTTGATTTTATATTTCCAAAACGAAATAAGATATATAAAATCTCAAAACACCTTTACCTTTGCCTTACTTTAACTGCCTCCGTGGCCGAACGGTTACCATGCCGGACTGCCACGCAGAGGTCCCAGGTTCGATTCCCGGGCCCAGAGAAATAGTTGTATGGCCTACAATTATTTCTCTCGTGAGTTTGGGTGTAATTTGTGGTTGTCTATGTGTGTGTCCATGGCACCCGCGACACAGGGTTTCCCTAGTGCGGGGCTATGTTGAGTGTGTGCGTTATTATTACTTTGAATAACGAAATTATTCTTGTAATGTGCTTATTTTCTTTTCGCTATATAATCACATCGGACTCTGTTCTTCGGATGAGTCGATATAATTTCACTGTACAGTCAACAGCAGATCAAGCTATATAATTTTGTTCGAATATCGACAGTGCAATGGAACAAGATCCGTCAATGTGTATCTTGATGTGCAGCAGTTTGTATGATGGAATGATGTAAAGTAGTTTGACAAAGTTACATTTCAAATTCCACAAATAACATAAATACAAAAGGCTGACATATAACATTTTTTATGTGCTTTGAATCAGTCTGAAATCGGTGAAGCATATTGGATGAAATTTTGTGCGTAGACAATTTATGTTCAGGAGTAGAACATTCAGTACTTTTTAACTTACTAACAGAAGAAATTGCCAAAATGAAAAATTACAGTGAGATATTGTATTCATTAAAAACTCTTAATCTACTGATTAATTCTACCTGATAAACAATACTCACTTGTACTAGAACTATAGATATGGGACAGTATGTAGAACTTAAAATTATTTAAAGATGTACTTGAAGATTTTAAACATTTTTGAGAAAATAGACTATGTACTAAAAAGGGCTACACATTAACTCCAAATTTTAATTAATAGCAATTGTAAGAGATTAAATTATGGTTGCAGTTATGAAAGGCTCCACAGGCTCTGAATGAAGCCACCCAAATTGTTGAAACTGGTAAATATAATTGACTCCATATAGTAGTGAATATGTATGTATCTTTTGTGCTACAGTTACAGTTACATAAAATATTACTTTAAAATTAAATAAATATTTTTGCTTTGTCTTTGAATTTATTCACATCCAATAAACTGCCGGCCAGAATTCCAGATATCCAAAGAGGCTCAATACTAATAATACTTAGAACATACAAGTTGTCGTTCTAGCAAATGTATTAGAAGTATAAATGTAGAAAAAGTTTTTGATTAATAAACATACACCATGATACAAGATAACTGGAATACACTGTTTTCATAAACATGGTTACTCATTTGAGAAATGCATTCAATATTCATATGGAGACCTTTGACACACTGATATTTTTATTTACCTTATCTTGTAACAAAATATCATACATAAACTGTGGTACAGACTCTGCAATGCTATTATAATAATGTAGGCAATGTCAGCATAAGCAGCAGAAATGTTTATTTGGTACCTAAATTTAAAGCTGAACTGATTTTGTTTTACAAGCTAAATGCTTGTGCTTGCACTGGAATTATCAATGGAAAGATGACCGTAATATTCAATTTACATATTTACTGTACAGTCACACAGATACACCCACTTATTCAGATAATAACACTGTTTGTTATTATTGAAAAACACGTAATTGTCTAACTATAGTAAAGACGAAAACTTACTGTCAGGTTTGAATTGGTTGGGTAATCAGAGATGATGTAAAATGGTAATCAGAGCATTAAAAATGTGCACTTACCTAAAACTTTGTTCACAACATCGCAGTTCTGTTCAATTTCATGAAGCCACCTTTTGACATTGGCAAAGGACTCTCCATTAGTAACATCGTAAACTACGATGACTCCGTGTGTCCCTCTATAATAAGTGCTGGTAATCGTTCTAAAACGCTCCTGTCCCGCCGTATCCCATATCTGCAGCTTCACTCGCTCACCATTAATCTCTAAAGTCCGAATTTTGAAGTCAACACCTATCGTTGTAATGTAACTGCCAGAAAAAGTGTTATCCGCGAAACGCAGCAGCAAACAGCTCTTGCCGACACCTGCAACATCAACAACATTCCGCTTAATGAGCAACAGCTCGGAAAGTCGTTAGGAAGTCGCAAAATTACAGGCCTCGCCCACTCACCACTATCACCGATAATCAGCAGTTTGAAAAGGTGGTCAAACTCGCGCGCCATCGCTCGAAAATAAAATGGACTATTTCGCTAATTGGTCATGTGTTCACTAGTAACGTTGGAAATTGATTTAACACTTTTTTAACCATAGAATTACTGAGAAAACGCATGCCGTAAAATGTTACGCTTGCGTCACTTCACAATACGTCCGCCATTTTTGTCTTTGTCAGTTAGTTAATCTATGTTGCTACATGTAAAATTCTCATTTTTTTGTTAAATGAGCGATAGAGCGTGCATTTTAGTGTTGGGTAGTGTTTGGGAGTTTGAGGGAGGTACCTCATTTGAAAAAATGAGGTGGTACAATGTTCTACTTCAAATGAGGTGACTACGGCAACGATTCAACTGACAGGGAATATTAAGCACATTTTCATAATCTGACGGTATCATAACTATTGACCTAGCAAAGGCCTTTGACACGTTTCCACAGCCCGATTATGTTCCAAACTTGAAAAGCTTGGAATTAGGAGAAAACCGCTGGAATTATTTGAGAGCTATCTTTGGTATCGTACTCGATGTGTCAAAATTAGCGATTTACTGAGTCAGGAGCTTACTGTGGAGCATGGCGTTCCACAAGGGAGTATTTTGGGTCCAACTTTGTTCTTAGCCTATATCAATGATATGTATTCCATTAACTTAATTAACGGAAGATTGGTGGCATTTGCTGATGACACGGCTCTAATTTTTACGGGTCGCACTTCTGAACAAGCATTTCAAGCTGCACAACTTGGCTTTAACTCGATAACCAGTTGGCTCACTGATAATTTACTGTCGCTGAATGTTGTTAAGACGAAGTTTTTGAAATTCAGTATTAATCAACCAAAAGCATTAGAACCGTTACAGCTCAGTTTAGTCACCCATAATCACGCTGTAAATAGTAACCTTCTTTGCGACTGTCCTAAATTAGAAACAGCTACCACTGTCAGGTACCTGGGTGTGATTTTAGATGAACATTTAAATTTTGTACCCCACATTGAAAATCTAACAGGCAGAATACGTAAGCTTATATACGTTTTTAAGCATCTGAGACATGTAGCAGAACGTATATTAAAAATGGTGTACCTTGCACTATGTCAATCTTTACTAGTTTACTGCATAACATCATGGGGTGGTTCATCTAAAACTTACATGCTTAGGATCGAGCGCGCTCAGAGAGCAGTTTTAAAGGTATGTACGTTCAAACCTTTTCGTTTTCCAACAAGAGCTTTATATGAATATTGTGAGATACTCTTTGTTCTCCAAACTATACTACGACAACACACTGCCCATCCCAGTATACACTTTACTTCTTTGCTATACAGTAGACGTGTGAATGTCATTCCCCGAAGAGTTATCTGCAAAACTTCTTTCAGCCAAAAGTTTGTTACTTTTTGGGACGATTCTTATACAATAAAAGTAATAATATTTTAGCGTTACATCTAAAAAACAAATATGAGTGTAAGAATATGATAACCTAATGGCTTCTAAAACTAACATATGAAGAAACAGAAAATCTTCTTCATGCTGCTCAATAAAGTATTTTCACATTAAATACGCACTCTTTTTCCAACACACACGCAAGTCACACACCCACACACACATACACTCATACACACCCACAAACACACACACTCATACACAAACGCGCACGCGCACGCGCACACACACACGAGAGAGAGAGAGAGACGAGAGAATTACTTATAAAGATTATATAATTTAGTTTAATTTAATTTTACTCATTTGCTGTCTCCACAAATTACTACTCGTTCTTATTATTATTTTTGCATAATGTAATAAATTGTACATTTTACTACGCCATTGGAAGGTTTGTTGGTATTTATAGCACAGGTTTTCCTTTTTTAAGTACCAGCGGTCACATCTATTGATTCTTTGATACCTACTTACTGTACACTACGCATGTTGTATTATTATTATGACAAATAAATTTATTATACTTATTATATTATCAATCAATTAAATAACTTAAGTGTTATAATATAGTATAAATAAATGGTAGTGTATCATTGACTTTGTAAGTCAATGTAGTGTATGATCATCATGTATGATCATGTTGTAAAATCAGCTAAAAATCGCAGGAGTAATTAGTCCTGCAATCCCTCAATACCGATACTATATTTATTTTATATACTACTAATAAATTACTAGAAAATAAACTGATTCCAAATGTTTATAGCATTAAATAATATTTCTTCAGGTAAATAGATATCTAAGTAATATTGGTAAAGTTTCATTCCTAATAGGTACTTACTTAAAAATAAAATGCAACATTCATCATATTATAAATTATACAGGATATCCCAAAACTCAATGATAACCTGAGAACAGCATGTTGTTTAGTTTGTAATAACCCAGAAAAAATATCTATTTAAAATATATATTTAAAAAATCGGAGTCATGTTTTTTTGTGATATAAGTTTGTAAGTCAATGGATTTAAGCATTTTAATGAAAAATGTTGAAAATGTACGACCACCATTTAAGTACTACAATAAGAAATTTGCTAATTTTGATGTTCTAGTTTTTGTAACAGTAACGTAAATAGCCCAGCTAATGAACACAATGCCAAAGAAAACCCGAATTGTTAAAGTTTCAGCACAAAAAAAAATTATTTAATTCTTTTCATGACATTTTTAGCAGATTTTTTTTTCAAGGTAACTTTGACACCCCATACTGTAAAAAAAATTGTACGTACGTAAATTGTATGTACGTACCTACCTAGACTACCATGGCAACTTCTTACAAAAGTTGGCGCAACTTATCAGTTTCCCCGTTTTATAAATATGCCAGTCAAAACACCTGTATAGTGACTAAAAATCAAACGACGAAAAGCCAAGAGAAATAAGAAAAAAAAGATTCAAAAATCCAAATAGTCCACGCCCGGTTAAGCCAAGAACAAAATATTGTATCATAGCGCTGACAGTGCTAGCAGAGAACAAAAAGTAAACAGAACGGACATTCTCCGCTCCTCTCTGGCTTTGAATACCGCACCACGCCCATTGCCGTTCACATTGGCTGAACGGGCTGAACGACACAAACTAATAAGAGATACTACGTATCTGAACGACAACAAGGCTGCCGGCGAGCCGTTTTCGTGCGAAGACGGCTTTGATATTTGAATATAGTTTTCATTTATTCATTACGAAACTTGTACGTTAATATAAAACATCATTTTACGTTACTTTTATAATGGTCGTTGTTTATCATCATTTTCCGAAAGATGAAACGAAGTAAGCAAAAAAACTTATGTCTGGGACTCATTCAGTTATTGTTTCTTTCATTTATGTACTGCAGAGTAATATATGTTATGTATGTATAAAAAATACAGATTTATTATATCAATATAATGAGGCGCCATGACGTCGTAGACAAAGATTCTAAAATTTTCAATTCGTATTGCCGATAAATATTACGTAAGTAGTGAATATATCTAATTACTAACTAAATAATGATAACCAACTTGGACACGCAATTTCAAATACCTTGGTTACCTTATTTAAAAGTACATGTCCAAAATATAACATTTGAAGGGCTTTTAATATATTTTTTAAATAAATCTTCAATATTACCATTGACCTACCAATAAATGGACATCGGGTCTAATACAAGAACCACAAAAAAATGTCCGAAGTTAACCTACACAAACGTAGTGACATGTAACGAAATATAAAAAACTAAAACATTTAATTTAAATTGTAACGTCATTGCAATACTGCCTACTTTTGCTTGCAACAATTTAAGGGCTCCAAAACACCATATTCAGCTTCTAATGGAAACTTAACAAAATAGACCATATTTAGCTTCGACTGAAAAATACTTGAACAAAAGTAATGGCCTTTCTCGTAAATATTAATGAATTTTTATATATATTATTATGTCGAATTTTGTACAAATTCACTTAAGGATTATAATAAAGAGTTGGTCAGATACATACATACAAATATTACTACAAATGTAAAAATAAGCGTGTACTATAAGAAATGTACCCATATTCCAATGAAATGTAAACTTAAATATCCATAATTCTGAAAACTGATTTATAATAAAACCGTTACGCTTTCGAGTAATTTTGATGCTTTTCACAAAGCCAAAATGAGTAGCTTTTGTTTCGTAATCTTCCTAAAAAACACATTTGACGTTATGAAAATTCGAGCTAATGTTATTTCGGGCAAATGTATTTTCTGTCTTCTGAAAGGTAATCCCAAGCCGTAAAATGAGTCCAACAATATTTTGTTAGTAAATGCTAACGTTTAATAAAAAAATCATTTTAAAAATATGGTTAAAATCAAAGCGACTCTTTAGTTTCTTTGTTCTAAATATTTCAATCGCTTGTGGTTCGAACAATTGAAAATGACCAAGAAGTTTATATAAGCTTCTTGAAAGTGAGGTAATGGGTCTTTTTCCATCTTTTGCGCATGCAATGTGTAGAAAAAGGACCGTTAGCTATTTGATTATTTTGTGTGCCTTTGTCATTTATATTTACGATTCATTTATATATAAATGAAATATTATAAAACTATTCAAAATAACACTTTTAAATGATAACTATGATAATACAATATATTCGTTTAGTGAAAATATGATACAAAATCCTGTTTTTACACTTCTGCAGTAATTTTTACAAGTTATTATTTTTGGTACTGCATGATTGACAACCGCGCTGTCAGTCGAACAAACGAGAACTGTTGCGCGATTGACGCTCTGTATGCGATTTTAACGCCCTAAAGGTGCGGACACTTTTTAGCGCGAACCCGACTTCCATTTATTGGTAGGTCAATGAATATTACTCTAGTTAGTGAATTAATGAAAAATATGATATGATATGCTTCTATACATTTAAAGCTCTATATTACGTACATATTTTTAATAATTCTTGTTCAGACTTATGGTTTAGCCAAAGCCTCAATAAATAAATAAAAATGTCACACAAATTCTGACGTTGACGTGACGGGAAGGGAAACCATTATGTCAAAGAGTACATTGTATATCTAGGTATAGAGTTATCAGCTCATGTAGTATCTAAACGCCATCTAGTGTCTAGCGATGGAACTATGGTTTCCTTGTACATACACATATCTATACTATTTTTCATTCTTTGTACTGGGTTCCTAGGGGTTTTATTTTTTAATGGATATTAAATTTAGCAATCAATAGTTCAAAATGAAACAATTTTTGTATCTAAATCATGTATTTATTTTTTCCTACATTTACTCAATCAACTTCAACTTTCAAATGACAAAAACAAATGTAATGAAATATAAAACAATTATACAAACATCACTCAATAATATTAAAATATTATATGCTTTGACAGTTTTGACACGCCAGAGAAATTCTTAAGGTGTATTGTTTGATTTTTGTAAATAACTTTCGAAGATCAAAAAAAATATTTGTAATTTTAATTCGAAATATGCAAATTTCAAGAATAATGAACATATTTGTATTTGAAATGAGCAAATATTTCTATAGCTTTGAAAAACATTTATAAATAAAAACAAAGTGTACTTATTTTTAGGGTCACAAACTGTGTATAGGTAATTATAGTAAAGTTGAGTATACATAAACAGTAGGTGAAATATGTATCCTCCATTTAAATGGAGTTCAATTGTCATTTCGGTTGCTACTTTTGTAACACCTTTTCTAACCTCACAAAGAAATAAATAAATTGAATTATAAATAGCCTCGTAATTCATCTACAAATTAATTTAGTAAAGACGGAAAGATTACATGTCAATTCCTTTCGATGTAGGCTTCAAATTTTTTTAACAAATTTGGTTCAAAGTGTATTACATAGCACTTAAGTATATTTAAAAAGAGCAATCCCTAGAATTTCTGGCTCGTTCTTCTCAGGGAAGGCAGCATAGTGAACGAGCAGTAGCTTAAAAAAATTAAGTTTTCGAGTGTAAATTAACTTTACCTTTGGAATTAATGATTCTTTGACTTTGTAAAAAGATATAGCGTAAATTGAAGTGTTTCTTTAGAAAATTCAAAGTAAGGTAACTAATTCACAATTATTGTAATTATAGCAAAAAAATAAGGTAGTTTGCAATAATATTGAACTTAACAAGTTGATGCCTTGACAATCTCAGTCAGCCGTGACCATGGGACCTGTAAAGCGAGACCTTTACAGGTCCCATGATCACGGCTGACTGAGATTGTCAAGCGTCGGTTTGTTTGAAAAACAAATATACGCGATTTAAATCCGAAAAATAGTTTCACACTATGTGTATCAATCGCGAAGACCTAAGAACTAGAGACAAGCACTCATGTTTTATTTGTACTTCTTCGCCTTTTGTTGCGGTACAGCAGAGCCAGATTCTGCATACTGTCTTCTTTATCTAAATCACTGACTCTGCTGGTACCATTTAAAATTTGATTGGTTATTCGACACCAATTATATGCAAAAAACCTGCTGGCGAAATCAAACGTAAATTCAATAAATTCTTTCTGATGAAATTGGCATTGCAAAAAATTGGTATTAATATTAACATACAAGACAGTTTTCATGTATTCTTTTAAATGGTTTATGTTGCTGTTATTTCTTAAAATGTAGCACAGAGTGTCTTGGATTTCTGAAAAATATTTTGTTAAATTTTCACTTGGATAGGTCAAAAAATTTTTCTTCTTTGAATATTCCCTGTGCTGGAGATATTTATTTGTTAATTGATCTTTGGCGTATAAACATTCTTTACATTTTTTACAATTTGTGACAATTTTTTTTGTTTTTCGCAACATGTATCCGGTTACATACTCGAGTTGACCCATTATTACGGGGTTGTTTTGTTTAATGTGAAAATCTTTAATAACATCATTCTCTTCATTTAAAATTATATCATCAAAATTCGTCTGGGAATGTTGCAAAGGAGTCTTATTTTTTGAAAAAAATATTTCATCAAATGACGCAAACATTGAACATAAATCTTTTTCACAATTGGAGCCAGGACTATAATTGCTACTCATGTTATTTACTAACAGTGATGCAAACGCTGCCTCAAAAGCAGCACAAGTTGGAGAATTATTTCTTGCTCCATGGCTACGTACACTGCCAAAAAAGTTCTCCAAGGGATCTTGGTTTAAATGTCTACACCAAAAGGATTTGACGTTATAATTAGAAAAAAGCGTGTTCCGCAAAATTAGCATATTTTCAATTGTTTTTCCCCAATTATTTATAGAGGGAACACTACCGGTGTTTCCATTCGAAGTCACAAATCTCATTGATTTTAAAACTCTTTTGGCCTGTAACCAAACCTCAATGTGTTTTGACATTGGAGTTACATTTTGAAGTAAATCCTTTCCAGATCGCCTCCTCGAATTATTTTGACTTCCATTGAGTGAGTCGAATAAATTGTCAATGAAGATAATTAAGTCTGCGGTGTCCGTAGATTCTTCAGGTAGTATTCCATGTTCTGAAAGTTAAAATAAAATTAATAAGTTACTCATGTATGATGAATACTATCAATTATTTTGCAACGATGTGAACAACGCTATATCTAATTGGCTTGCAATTAATAACTTCTTAATGAGAACCAAACTAATTGTGTGAAATTTACATTACCAAATGTTAGACAGATGGCTACAAACATTATAGTTAGAAACGAAAAACTGAATCTTGTACATAGTTGTATTTCTAGGTATAATGTTAGATGCTAAGTTGCAATGGGGGTCCACGTATAAGTAAGTTATCAAAACGGCTCAGCTCTGCAGTGTACGCGATAAAAAATACGAAAACTTTCAGACGTCAAACCGCCAGATTGGTTTCCTTCGGTTTTTTTTCATAGTTTAATGGTATACGGCATTTTGCATTGGGGTAATGACGCAATCTTTGTCGTACAGAAACGCGCAGTTAGGGCAATTTACAACCTGGGCCCCAGAGTGTCTTTGAGAGATAAATTTAAAGAAATTAACTGTTTACACTAGCAGCACAACTATTTAATTCACTATATATTCACTTACCAGCTAAGTATCCCATCGTTTTACCAACTGTTTGACTGAATATTTGAGAAGCATACTTCACTTTCATTTTTGGGATTTTTTCCTTGTTGCAATGGTTTTCTGTCAAGTTTTTTATAATTTTTAAACCTTTATATGTGGGATTGTTAGCATATAATTGAGTGATATGCTCCCATTTTGCAACTTTTTCTTCTTCTCCGATTTTGAAATTCAAATTTTTCGTTAGTAAGTTGTTTCGTAGTCCCTTTAATAAGTGTGGTACATCGTACAGCGGAATAACTTGCTTGCCATCGATTTCAAATATTGAATCCTGTAATAACTCGTTTTTCTTCAAATATTCTTTTCTTGTCTCCTCAATGAGATAATTTATAGCACTGGTATTTGAAGTACCTTGATCACAAATTGTTGCTAGTACTTTAAAGCCAATTGAATGCAATTTTTTGATTATTTCCTTGATTTGAACTGCCAAGACATCTTTAGGTGTAGTTCCGGCACAAAATGAGTAACTCAAGGGCTGCTTGTAGTTTTTCGTTATGCCCCGAATCATGAAAACAAGAACATGGTCTGCTATTTTCTTGGTTGATTCGCCACAGTGGTTCACAAATCCTGAAATGCGATCTTTTTTTCTGTTGTATTCAAAATGTGGCGTCAATGCCATCTCATCAAAGATTAATGAGCATAACTTGTCATCTTCTTTCATTTTCTTTATTTGTACTTTGAGTTGTTCAAAAATATTGTCATTTAGACCTGGTTTCAAATTGGCTTGTGATATCATACGGGAAAGAGTCACCGGTGATGGCAAGACAAATATTTTGCTAAGCCATCTGTACGCTTTTGGTCCCGCCTTGTACACACTTAGTGCCATTATCTTTTCTTCTTTTGTGAACCTTCTTCCCATCTTTGGTTTCCCTATTTGTCGAAACTGCATCAGAGTGAAAATAGCAGCCAAGGTCTTAAATTGTTTTAATGCATTTTGGAAAGCATTGTTGGTGGAAAGTTTCTGAGCTTTTTTGAGTCTCTTCAAATAGGAGTCATTTTGTTTTTTTAACTGGACAATTTTTTTGGCCAAATCCTTTTCATGTTCGCTAGTCTTTTTAACTGCTTCTAAAAACAAAAAAAAAATGAGTAACAGTAGTGAATCTTGAAAATAATTGAAAATTCTGAAAATCTTGTAATGTCTTTAAATACAAAAAATACCCTACACATAAAATAGAGCCTTGTATAAAGTGACTATGACATGTGGGTATGAAGTGACTGCACAGTAGTTCCTTTGAATTATTCCTTCTAGTGCATTGGATCAATGTACTTACTTCTTCGATTACACAAAGTGTTGTTCTGTAGCTGTGATGTGTTTGGGACATTTGACTGTGGTCGCAGCATTGCAATATTCTCACTACTGGGGCCAGGTTGATTCGTCACATCCATTAGTGGTCTTCTTAATTGGGACCCTGTAAATGAAAATTGACAGTTTTTTACAATTAACAAGCTTTAAAGTGGCACTCATATTTACTTTTGGTTAAAAAATGTAAGTTTACACATATTTCAATAATGAATATAATTCTTTAAATCTTCTTCTATTTTTGAACAGCAATAAAGAAATTCGCTGTTGTGCCCATATTACATTGTTAAGAGGTTGGAAATTGGGTAACTAGGTATTGACCGAGATTGAAATGCACTATCTTCAGAGCAACAGCGGTTCTTCTTAAAAGAATTATACAAAAAAGTCTGATGAAAAACAAAGCCTTACACAAACAACATCACGTTTTTTTGCCAATTGTAATAGTACCTCGTAAATTTTGTCACCTTACAGGGCATAAGTAACTTGCTAAGGGTAACATACTGTAATATAAATGTTTAATTATGATTAGTTGGTACACCTGGCATGACCGCCAGTCGGCATTATACGTTGATTATGCATAGATGCATTCCTTTTATTTGTGAGCTTTCCAAATAGTACACATACCTTTTAAGTTAAAATGAATACATAATTTTTGCATACCTGACAAGCAGAGTGTAGGTATAGCATTGTCACTCAGGAATTTACTTCTAGTATGGAAGCGGCTTTCAAAATGCAAGTGACATACACGGCGACGCTTGAAAATAACACTATTTTCTAAAGCTATTACATCACCGCCAACATTGTAAAGCCAGGTCCGAAAACGTTCTGGGTCTTTATCAGGGTTAGGAAATTTGTGAAGAATTTCCTTTTCCGAACCTGAAACAAGATATTCATACTATTTACTTAACAGTGTCAACTCAGTGTCTATCTCGGAATTCAAAACTAGAGCACAAAAGGAAGGGATTCTACCAATTATGAATAAGCCGGTGTATAGGAAGAAGCCAATTGGACATAGATTTCTTTAAATTGAATAGATTATTATTACCTGAGAAGGCCTGTCTATTTAGTTTTCATTATGATGAAGAAGACACTTAGATGTTCACAAAAATGATAATAAGAGACATGACAATAGAGTGGACTGACTACAGGTACTAAAGAAAAAGAGTAAACTTACCACAGTCCGGAACACAGCATTTTTTTTCCGAAGTCATTGTAGCAAATCGTAGTCCGTATTTCAAATAAGCCGAGGTCAACAAAATAGCAGTGGGAGTCCAAAAGGAGAAAGCAGAGGTCAACAATTTTAAACACAGACGCAAGAATCCAAAAACACAGCTCAGTAGTCGTAAACAAAGTAAAGAATTCCGAACCACACTCGATGACGCGCGGAGATGGAGTAAGCGAATTGAAATATGGATTGCCATCGCTGTTGTTGTTTAAAAATCACCTTAAAAATAACACGCAATTAAAAACAGGAACTACAAAAGCCGGCCATTGTTGTAAAAAATTACCACAAAATGACAATGACATGACAGTTAGTTTGACAGTTAAGATTACTTTCCGTTCCAAGCAAAATATTGTTTGCTTTCATTTAAGCTTTATTTTGAATATTATTATGATTTTATTATTATGATATTCTAAGCTCCAATGGGTCCGATGTTATCAAAATAATTATATCCATTGTGATTTTTCCATTGTAATAGTGGTAATATTCATCATACAAATGATAACGATTGTAATGAAAAACAAAGTATATGCGTCAAGTGAAACTTATTAGATTACCACCATTTCATTTTGTGTTGCAATAATTTAATCTAATTCTTTGTTTTAATGCAAATTATTTACAATGTTTTAAAAAATATATGTTTGAAGTAAATTCCTGCCTTTAGAAAGTATGTTTTGAGTTCTGAAAAATTTTATAAAAATTGTATGGCCCATCAAAGGAGATGCTATCGCCATCTATTGAGTAACGACATAACTATGCTTCCATATACATAGGCCATACAAAGCAAAAATCTTCCTAGTGATTAGACCGTGCATTATGTCAAGTCAAAATAATTAGGTGTGGTGCTGTGAATCAATTATTTTGAAAAAATATAAAAATGTCGGCAACATTGAAGCCTTATTTAACTGCGGTACGACATACGCTCACAGCCGCTATGTGTTTAGAACATTTCTCTTCACAAGTAGTGGAAAGATACAACAAACCGGAGGTGGAGGTTAGAACAAGCGAGGAGTTGCTGTTGAATCCAGTGGTAATTTCACGTAATGCCAACGAGAAAGTGTTAATTGAGTCATCTATAAACTCGATAAGAGTAAGCATAATGATCAAACAAGCGGATGAGATCGAGAAAATCTTGTGTAAAAAGTTCATGCGTTTCATGATGATGCGGGCTGAGAATTTCATCGTACTGAGGCGGAAACCGGTGGACGGATATCATATCAGTTTCCTGATAACTAATTTTCACACTGAACAAATGTATAAGCACAAATTGGTTGATTTCGTTATATATTTTATGGAGGAAATTGATAAGGAGATCAGTGAAATGAAGCTGGCTGTAAATGCGCGTGCTAGAATTTGCTCTGAAGAGTTTTTGAAGAGATTCTAAACACATACTGCCAATGGTTGGGATAGGGATAGCTGGGCACATGAGAAAGTATATACAGCCTTTGTTGATGTTACAGTGCACATATTTGTAAATAATGTCAGGTGTTACAATAGTATATCTGAACACCAGAATGGGTCCTATTGAAAATTCATGGCATAAACAAATTACTGCCAGTAAAAAAGGGACTTGACCAAGAACTTTTGTGTTATTCCATAATATGTTATGTAACTTTGGTTACTTACATATTGGTAGATGAAATTTGATTAAAATATAAATATTAAACAATAACAGTTATTTAATTTTTAATAGAATGACACTTTTGTCACTTGTTTAAGACTTGAATTCATCTAAGCACCTTTATTTAAGTACCTAAAAATTCACATTACATTCTAAAAGGCTGAATGGTTAATAAACAACTTTGTAACAATTTTCAGATTTAAAATATTGCCCACTGCACCTAATCCCTAACAATAGTTTTGTTTAAAGAGCTAAAAACTACTTACTTTCCAAAACTTTGTTAAATTATTTTAAGGTATTTGTGTAATTTACATATTAAACTTCAATAGTTGTAAGTTGAGTTCTTTTAGAACGATGAAATACACAAGAATAAATTGAAAACATATTTAATTTTAATTTTTACAGCACAAATCATTCAAAGAAACAATCTAATCAACTTTTTTTAAGAAGACCTTACATAGCTTACTTACCTTATTACCTTCAATATAATTTTCGCATCACATCATACAATTTCTAGTTCTGTAATGTTATATAAAAAAATTAAGCAACAATAACTAATTTTGTATAAAACTGTAAGTGACACCTAACTGTAGGAATAGTTATGTCAACTGTTAAATGGATAAACAAATGCACACTCCCCAGCAAAATGTTTCTTGTCCTTCCTTATGCCATCATCAATTTAATGTATGTCCTACTCCAGGCATTCTTATTTATTTATCTCATGCCATACAGCTTCACCAGTTAGATTAGACCTTCAACATAATATTACTAATGTCATTTATATTAAAAGTTTTTACTGGCGCCACCTTTGTAATATCCATAAGTGTGAATATGTTAGATGTTAAAAATTTATGAACAAATAATTTTTTCAGAATCAGTATTTTCTCTCTAATCTATGAGGGCGTACAAATAAAATTATTATTTTATGCAATTTAATGCTAGAACTTAGAAAATAATAAAGATTAATAGTAAAAAACTTGATTCTATTGTGGACATTGTAGTCAATGTTTGTAAAATTTGACATTGGAAAGTGAACCCTATAAAATGGTTAAATAACAGTGGTGAAATGTCTATATTACACATTTCCGATTAGAAATTTAGTGTAGAAGCGCTGCAGTGGCGTAACTATGCCATAGCTGCGCGTCTTTAGCGCTTCAGTAATTTTTAGTTCACTATTGTGCGCGCGTGTCACAGTAGTGGTGCTGCAACTTCGCTTCGACATTCGATATACTGTATGAGAATTAGTAATGGTGAGGCTGCAGCGCCACTGCAGCACTTCTATAAGCGTTTAATTTTAAGATAGTTAATGTCTTCCATTGCAGCATTTGCTGTGTACCTTCTACATCGGTTTACCTTCTGCAAATATCCACCCTTCGCCACTGTTAAATAACTCTGCAAAGATGTGTCAATAATTGAAAGATGAAAAAGAGTACAACACCAAACTTATCTAAGTTGGAATATAGTTGTGGGCTTTATACAGCAAAGTAAACGTAGTGCTTAAATTCTCTTTGCAGCAAAGTAGTTATTTCGGTCTTGACGCCAATGTTGTCTTCGCAAAATTATGAGTCATGTCTACAGTAAATATTTATATTATAAAATGTAAGCAATTGAATCAAGAATTATGTTACTTATTCCTTAAGCTTAGAAAACCAACGTCTTTGATACATTTGTTATTACTTTCACAGGTTATTTGGAAGACAAAATTTGTTCAAAGAAATAATAAAATATTGTTTTGGTGGTTTTGAAAAGATTAACCTACATTCCTCAAGTATGCAAGCCTAACATTTTAAATCTTTTAATATAGGTATAGATTAAATTTTATTTAATGCGTAAGTTGGCTGTCTTCTAGTAACCTGCGTAATAGTTTTATTTTTTGTAGCAGAAATATTTGGAGCTAAGAACATTTTTTCATTCTTTTATATTATAATAGGTTTTTTTATTTTGACTTGAGAGGAGGCAGATACAGGTTACTTATAACTTGATTAACTTTTGACCAATGAACAAAATGTGTTGGGTGCAGTCAGCTTAAGATGGTATAGTACAGGCGCACTATAAGTTTCCGGAACTAGCCACTTACATTAACAATATATAAAAAGTAATTACAACATTTGAAAATGGAACTCTTTGGCTGTAGAATACAGTTTGTTTCATCTGACTGTCATTTGTTTTTACATTGTGGCGTCATTTTAGAAATTGGTTGTCTACATCATCATGGATTCGTAGTATGATTTTCTAAATGGAAAATTTTCGTAGTATGATTTTCTACTACTTAATTAAGTGGAATGTAACAGCTCAGCGGAGCTTCCCTCGGCTTCAAACTGCTTTTAGTGATGAAGCACCATGCAAGACGACAATTTATAGCTGGTTTGCAGAATTCAAACGCGGTCGTGTGAATCTCAGTGACGAATTTCGTGATAGTCGCCCGTTCACCGCTGTAAACAACAAAAACATCGATGCTGTGCGCCGTATGATCAAAACAGACAGGCATGTGACATACCATGAGATTCGAGCATCGTTAGGCATAGGCATGAGTCAAATACAATCAATACTACATAAACATTTGGAAGTGAAAAAGCTGTGCTCTCGGTGGATTCCACACAATTTGACTGAGGCTCAAAAAACGGTTTGCGTCAGTTGGTTTAATGCCATGCTTACCAGATTCAACGAAGGGGCGTCAAATTTGGTGTGGGACATAGTAACAGGTGACGAAACATGGATTTATAGTGATTCCAAAACAAAGCAGCAATCGAGCGAATGGGTCTTTCGAGATGAGCCGAAACCAACTAAAGCTTGCGTGCAAAGTGCCTCTAAGCGGAATATTGCTTCTTTTTTAAATAAAACTGGACATGTGGCTACTATTGCTTTGGAGAATCGTTGTACCGTGAATAGTAATTGGTACACGACCATTTGTTTGTCGAAAGTTATTGATAAACTCCGTAAAAATAACCGTGAACGCTGTATCATCTTGCACCACGATAATGCCAGTTCTCACACGGCCAGATAGACAAATGAATTTTTGAAGGTGAACAACGATGACCTTATGAACCATTCCGCGTACAGACCCGACCTGGCACCTTGTGACTTTTATTTATTTCAAAAAATTAAGAACCAGTTACGCGGTCAACGATTTTCAACACCTGAAGAGGCTGTCGAAGAGTATCAAAAATGTTTCAGAGATTGTAACGGAGGTGTGGCATAAATGTTTTCAAAATAAGTTCATTCGTATGAAAAAATGCATTAACGCTAATTGAGAATATTCTGAGAAACAATAAATTCATTTCTAACCATTTATAGTATATTTTTCTTACTCATTCCGGAAACTTAGTGCGCCCCACGTATAAAGCAGTGGTTCCCAACTTTCTCGAATACAGATTTCCCCGGAGATGAAACTGCAATGGCGCAGACCATTTACAAGAAAGTAGTTTTGTTTATTTGTATGAGACCATGAACCCTATGGGTATATACTCTTACAGACCCCAGTCCCCTTCGTTCCCACTAAGAACTCGATATTTACGATCATCATTATCAGTTCATTTTTAATTCGTTGTTTACAATTTTTGATTTTTTGACACTGACCTTTTTTGATTATTTTTTTCATTTATTTTGTCAACTTCACAATCTTTTTTTTTTATTTTAACTTGTCAAGTTTACAAATTTTGAGCATTTTTTTATAATCTTTAATTTTATTTTGTCAAGTTTCTAATAATCATTATTTTTTAAATTTAAATAAGCAAGTTTACAATGTTTGATAATTTTTTAAATTCTTTTTAATTGAATTTGTCAAGTTTACGTTAAATATTATATGTATAAGTTGTATAAATATATTCTTCAACCGTACATTAACGATAAAATCATTTTCGGGATAATAATAGAATAAAGTCAATGTAACTACTGGGAAATGATTTTTCCCTATAGTTCCTATTACTTATTGCAATATACCAACGAGAAAAAAAGTCCCAGTAGTTCTTTAATAGAATTACTCAATAGAACTAGTGGGAATGAAGTCATACTACCATGAGTTTACAGTGACTTTTCAACAAAAATGTTACTTCTTGTGACCGCTAGGCGCGTGAGCAATTTACAAAATTGTCAAATCTTTTACGCGGTCGCTCTTCTTGTTAGTTGATCACATTGAACACATTGAAGTTAAAGCATACTTTATGAATTTCTGCAATCCACTCATACATTATAGCTTCGCAGTAATATACGTGAAAAATGAAAACAAAGCCGAAAATTGATCTGAATAATTTATTTCACAAAAGTATATATTACAAAATTCACAAATAATTTCAAATTTAATTTTTTCCCAAATAATAATTTTACATTACATTGCGCAAATTATTTTAATATCTAATTATTTAAAATATTACAAATGCTGGGCAAAAGCCAACGTTGCAGTAGGAAATCAAGGATAATACCGTAACTAAAAATGTCTTCCGCTATTTTTTACCAGCGTTAATTTTTGTTGTTAATTTTACGAGATATCGATATGAGAAGTGATAGCGTTATCAATAGCACAAATTGAACTATTTTAACGTTAGAATTTGTAACGATTTTCCCAGCAGCAATTAGCGTTTAGCTTTATTGACAAGGAACCGTACTATGAAGCCATTGAAATGGCCGTTTACTACCTGATAGTTACCGGATATCCGTTTCATCTGTAAAACAAATAGTTTCCGATCTATCTAATAGCGTATATTTGTTTTTGCACTGACTGTCAGTCGTTGTCCCTATCTAATGACCCGAGAGATAGGGTTTTCCGGAGAGACTACGGGCTCGACGACAAGACCAGGTTACAGCGGGCGTCCGGGCCAAGCCCTCCGCCAGTGATACGCGTTTGCGGGCTTCTCTGGCGGACCCGGATTTGGCTATGGACTCGCTGGGGTTTGTGGTTAGCTGCAGAGATGGACATGTTTGTCTGCCCCAGGTGCATGTGTGCGGGGCGTCTGTCTCGTGAGCAGCTAGCGCGTTTTAGTAGCGGTCTAGTTGAGATTTTTTATATGAGTGCAGATTCAGAGACCGTTTTCTGGATTCAATGTTCATGCGAGACAATTCGAGCGAGATTCGTCCTTTTGTGCGCGATTTTAAGGTCCAAACGCAGTCCCGCTGCGCTACACGTAGTTACGCTATCTTAATTACGCTATAGCGGCTGTGTACTACAGACACAATTGTCTAAAAATTTCATTTTTCTTATCAGTCTCCGTTTGACGATCGCGACAGAGTTGCCCATGCCACCACTGTACCGAGCAGCAAACCGCTGATGCGTTTGGATCTTAAATATATCGATTATGTGTGCAGATTTGAACAGGGCTTTAATAAAAAAAATACCACAGTTTTAAGGTCTTACTATAATTATGGATGTTAAATTTGAATAATATTTGTAAATACAGTTAAAAAAGTTGTATGACAGTTGAAAAATTAGGTTGCTCTATTGAACTAGAGACAGTAAAAAGGATAGACTGTGGTGACGATTCCGATTCCATTTGATAGACCTAAAATATTCGTATCCCTTTTGAGGTAATATTATTGAAAGAGATGACATTGCATGTTTTCACACACGACGATACCGAAATGACGTGTAAACAAAATTTGTTTAAACATTTAATGTTTTGACTGTACAGTTATCGAATATAGGTATTTTCAGGAACTAGTACCATTGATCTTACTACGGTACCGGTATTTTATGTTTCAATTATTCAAATGCAATTAAATAACCAACATGTTTAAAAGCCTCAGCCGGATATAGCAGACTGGCAACGTTGCGGGAACCGCTATTGAGTACCGGTACCTTTAAGTAACGCGTAATGAAAGAGATGAAAATGATAACGAGGCTGTGGTTTTACACTACAGCGCCATATGTGCATGATGACAAGAATCTTAGTTCGGTTCATGGTGTCGAGTTGTCTAATGTGAAAACGTAGAAAGTATAAAGATCTGTCAAATTAGTTAAAATTTTTATAAACCTAAATAAGATAGTCCCTTTGAACTCACACATCGAAATAGAACACAATATTCAATTGTATGTTAAATTACTAAGGTTAAGATGCTTATTTTGGCAAAATGTTCAGCATGGAATCGCTTGTATACTTAAAGTCTAGGTATATTGAGCGACCCGGCCGCGACGTTGCTATTTCCAGTTCTTTCTTTTAAATCATATTTTAAACATGTTAAAACGCGAAACAAATCATTTCAGAAAATAACAAATAATTTTACGGCAATTGTTGTATAAAATCTAACATATAGACTGAAGAGTTAAATATGGAAGTGTGAAAGCAGTAGCTCACCTTAAACTGGATATATACAAATCAATGAAGTAGCCAATTATCTAACATTGTATTAACCAGTCTAAGATGAATTCTTAAAACAGCCCAGTTCAATTTATTTTAAATTGAAGAAGTGTCCATATTTAACTAGTGAGTCTGAAAATTATGTAATTATACTACTTGGACTTAGCGCTACGTAACGTGAATCCTTCGCCTTTAAAGGCTTCAAAAGGCTCTGTAGGTATCTCTTCCTTTGCGTTGGCCGAACGGTAGTTGCGTATAAATCTTAGAGTTCCTATTTGGTAGTTGTAGTCTGGGATGCCGCGGACGTAGGGCTGTAAATAGAAGTGGTTGAAAATGTAGTAAATATAGACAAGTTCATCATCAAATCATTACACGATCTACTCGGTAGCCTAACGATTTGTTGCGTGTTTGTTTGAACGATTGAAAGTGACCACCAAAAAAATAAGTTGTAGGAGTGCTCTGTCACTTGCAAGCTTGCAAGTCACTATAACACGACCTACGTGGTCGAGTGGCTTGCACACCCGTTTTCATGGTGTCGCTATTTCTGAGGTTCAAACCCCGGACTAACTTTTCTATATAGTGTCGGGTCTGTATTTGTGATACCGTTGTTGTTTCCGATTTCTATAAAGGCGGCGACTGACTGGATCATTTCAGCGTAACATAACGCGAGCATTCGTTTTTTCCTTTGGGTGTTACCTTACGCTTTAATTTAGGTCAGTATAGCTCAGACAATCCTCGCGAGCGCATTGTCGGGAGTCCATATTATATATCGAGCGTCATCGCCTGTTTTTCTTAAACAATGTAGTAACAAAGAATGTACAATTTTATGGGACCCCTCCCAATCACGACTTCTGTCATCCGACTGCGAATGAGGAGTACGACCGAGCGCAGAGTTCGACACGAGAATTGATACTGGTCAGTCGGCTAAGCCATAACGTAACATGCTCGCCGCGAATGTTACGTTACGCCGAAATGATCCGGTCAGTCGCCTTAACACAAGAGCTTTAAGTACTTACTTTGGGATCAGAACAACGTATGTGATGTTGTCTAATATATATATTTTTAATACAGTGACGTCACAAACAAGACATTTTTTTAATGACTGTAATCATGTTTTTTTCAACAGTTCTCTTGTCACATTTCATTAGTTTCTTTGTTTTTAAATACTAACGAAAATCAAATGATTCTCAATGCTTGTAAAATTTTATGCAATTTATACTGTGTTTATGCAATAAAATCATTAAGTATGCTATGCTTTTGTAACCTTGAAACATAGAGTTTTCTAACCTGTCTGGAATGCGAAGCTTGAGGTTCACTTTCACTTTCACTAGTCAACTTTTTCTTTTTCCCATCGAGCCGGTTTCCTTCACCGCGGAAAGCGATAAAGCCCTCCGGCTCTGGCATCATCCCTTCTGGGTCCTCCTCCATACCCTCCGAGAATTCCTCTCCTCGTGATACACGTTCGTCCTCTTTGTAGCCTACAGGCGGTGCGAATTCTACCTAAAATACGGAATACAAATGTAATCGCAGATATTACCAGATAATAAGCATCTCTTAACCTTAAAATGTAAAGGTAAAGGACCTTCATTTGGAAATTAAGCTGGAAAAACAAAGTAAATAAGCACAATAACCCTACGAATACTTTGTTAAATAACCGTATTACGCAGCATACACTTGGGTGAACCATTTTACGACAGGTTTTACATTTAATACTGATTATTTTTGACGCTCCAGTTTCTACCAAGCAGTAATTATGTGTACTTGTTTTTAAGTGTAATTTCCAGTGAGTCTTTGTTCCATACGTACATTCATATCACACTCAATGATAATGACAGCATTCCCTGGCTTTGTCTCCAGCACGCATAGCTCGTACACTTTCGAGTTATACTTTATGGCGATCACGTCTCCCGTTGTCAGACACGAGAAATTGCGTAGGCAGTTCTCTAATACTGCAACATACAAATAAATTAATGGCTGACTCTGCAATAGTCACGCTAGTGCGTACTTTTCACGCAATGTTTGTATTTTCCTTAGGGGAATTTAGTTAATAGGGAGCATCAAAATCATAAAAGGCAGAGTGGCACTAGCACTCAAATATTCTCTTTAGAAAAAATGTGAAAAAGTTAAATTTTCGGCAGCCATTTTGAATCCACTACCTTGAAAACTTATTGTTTTACTGTGTCTTCAAGTAAACTATAAATTATTCCAAAGTGTGAGTATGAGTCTAGCAGTGGTAGTTTCTAAGCAGAGGAGAAATAAAAAAGATAATTGTGTGCCATATTTGTTTCAGTCTTTTCTTATTGTCACCTGCTTTAGGATTAGAAATGTCTAAGAAGTCTTCAGAGAGTGGTTGGAACTTGGAAAATGTGGCTGTTGGCAGAGACACACTCTCCACTTGCAGCAAAGCCCCCTCTTCCAGCACAAGATTCGCCATCATCTGGTTAGTGTTTTTTTAAGATTAGTATTTGTCGGCACTGGTCCTACATGCTAGATAGGTTTAGGATAGCAAAAATAACATTGTCTATGATTAATGTCATTATTGAGTAGTCACTAAACACATGTTTTAGAAAATCCTTCAACTTATATTGGAAACAGTTAT
>NW_020653575.1:821992-838687 GCF_003589595.1 Hyposmocoma kahamanoa | reverse complement strand
CTGGGGGGGTCAACATAGACCACTTTGAGGATCATGGTTCTGTAGCTATGTTTATTCTTTGAAGTTTTCAGATTAGTATATATGTTATAAGTAAATTCATACCCAGTGAGGTAGATACACTTTTCCTTCATCAGCAACGAATTCTAATACACCACAATGGGTGATTCTCCTGGTCTTCTTGTTTGTAAGTTTGAATATCATTGGATACTCTATATTCAGTCTTGTCAACTGCTCTAAAGCTGAAGGTGGCATTATTACTGGAATTATTGAAGAAAATAAACCAGGAATATTAGAAAACTATACTTTTTTTTAAGATTTTAGGGGAAAGGTTTACACTTTTAGGAAATAATTATTAATACAAAACTTGAACACTTAGAAAAAATTCCTGCAATCCCCAGAAGCAGCGGATGTCACGAATTTTTCTATGACCTTGTTGTTGAATCTTTGTATTGTATTAATAATTTTATGAAAATTCAAATTAGTATGTGCCTGCAAATTTTGATTATTTTGTTAGATTACTTAATCAAAGGTTCTATGCAGCTTGCATGACGACTCATGTCTATTAAGTAAATGTCTTTTGAGAAAAAATGAACTTTTGAGAACACACACATATATATTCACACATAGATACAAGTAGCTTTAAGTCGATTATCCAGTTTTATTATGGCGTTAACATAAAATACAAAAACAATGACGAAATTACTACAACATTCAATTTTAGATATTTGTGATACTTTTTTGGCTGCCTTTTATAATTTACAAGTGTCTTACTTTTGCCTCCCCTTTCTACATCCTGGCGCTCGTTCCCTGGCAGCATAGACACAGAGAAACATCTGTAGGTCATGTTAAAAGGCCTACTGATCTCGTGAAATAAATTGAAGCCCAACTGAAACTAAAAAATCGTGAGAATCAGTGCATAATGAAAATACATACAATATCTCATAAAGAGGATCGATAGTTAAACTTACCATCTTGATGAGTTATTATGTTTCAGCACTTAAAAAGACTACAAATATTGCAAATCATGCACCAATCTTCAATACAAAAACATACAATTTTCATAGGGTTCTCTGACAGCCATTATTACGTTCAGAATTAAAAAATAAAGGTCTATGGCCCGATTGGAAGTTCTTTTTTTGTTTTGTTTTTTGTTTGTGCCACTGCAAAACGGGGAGACTTATTCACGGAAAACAATGGCAAGGAAAAATAATGTGGTAGAAAGGATCAGGGAATTGCGATTAAGAGTAAATAGGAATACCTCTTAGACTATGGAATTTTTCCATCCTCTAAACAATACCTAGACAAAAATTATATGACAATTAATGGGTGAATTTCACTTTCCGAATTTCAATGGCACTTTTTGAGTCATTTTTGAGGATATATAATTATTACTCTATATCTCTAAAGGTCGTCAGGATTTGAGTATGGCTTAAAGCATTCGAAATCATACTCAAGTCCCTGCCATTAGGGTCGTATTCCAGTGCTTGTGTTTCCAGTGCAATCCTGACTTGAGCATTGAGTAGAGTTCTAGAATACGACCCATATAGTGCAGATATAGTAGTAGAGTAGAGTTCTGGAATACGACCCTCAATGCTCAAGTCAGGGCTTGAGTACGATTTAAAGCACTAGAAATCATACTCAAATCCTTGCCATAGGAATCGCATTTCCATTGCTTAAAATCATATTCAAGTACTGACTTGAGCATTGAGTAGAGTTCTGGAATACGACCCTGTTTGCGTCCAACCCAAAGAGTAGAGTAATACATGCAACCTATAATTAGGAGCCAGTATAGTGTTCTGTGGCCAACAGAAAGTGAGATTTTATAGTCTTGAGGAAATATTGGGAAAATTATTTCTTTTTCTGAAAAATATATTTTTCTAAATGGAAATTTTTCCATGAACCAACACTACATTTTCATTAGTGACTACTGTTGGGTAATTTTCCGAAAAATTTGAAATGGTGGAAATTTTTCCGGTAGAAATTTCGAAAAATTAGAATAATATATAGTTATAACGTTGAAGTACAATATTATGTTCTGAGTTTAGAAATATATATTGGAGTTTTATTTAGCGTGAACTATAAAATAAACTTGTTTATCTAAAAACTACATAAAGCGAAATTAGATTTAAAATGATTTCACAACATCAAAATACTCTCCAACAACCACACCACCAACTCTTATTGGCTTGTCTCCATCGTTTTCCGTTCAATAACTTCAATTTTTAATAAAAATTTAATAAAAATTTAATAAAAATATCTGGAAAAAGGTTTATTTTTTTGAAAAATATCATATTTTTCAAACGTGAAATTTTTCCATGACCCGACACCTTAGAGTATGGAAAAAGCCCAACACTATTAATGACAGACGACGATTTGTATTGTCATTTGAGAAATTTTATTGATTTTTTATTGCGGTAACATTTCCATCTTTCTCTTTTCATCAATCATCTGCCATTTCACTCATTTGTGTATGTGGCAGCAGAGGGCGGAGGATAGTTTGTAATTTTGTCCAACGTAGAAAAATTATAAACCCACATTTTTTCCTTCATGTAGAATCTAAACCGATTTAGTGAGTAAATTCAATAAATAGTTGTGTATAAAAGTAAAATAATCATACAATGTTCCGGTCGTTGTCAATTTCTTCGGACCGTGAATGAACGCCATGTTGATTGTCAAAAGTGTTTTCCGATGAGACAGCAGTGAATTGAATTTGCATTGTTTCAGACTCCGCGATTTCTGAGGGTCGCTTTTTATCCGGTTCGGTTTAGTTAGTGCAAGTGGATCCGCAGCCATGGCGCAAGTTTTACCAATACGTTTTCAAGAGCATTTACAGGTGAGTGTACGCCCATTCTATTTTGTTGGTTTTGCCGATATCGCGTTGTAAGAGGAAGTTGGTTATCAGTTGATGATCTCAGGATGTTATTTGGGTACTTTTGAAATTTTCCTGGCGTATAGAAGTGGAGGGGGTGTCGGTTTGTGGCATTGCGCAACGTAGGTGGCGAGAGACTCCCCCAATTCGCCTACGTACGACCGGTATTGATTTGTTCCATATTCCTGGATCATATGTTTTGACGGCATTTCGCATTGGAATTCAGGTTATTGGAACTGTGTGCCGGCGAATTACTACAATTTAAAGGCTAGAATAGCTGAAATTGATAAAAACTTAACAGAATGACCAACCCTGAAGGAGGTGGTAACATTCATAAATTTCTATATATATAGGCGAATGTAGTAACTTTGTTTATATCCGCTTAGAATCTTATATGAAAATAGGAAATCTAATTCACGATTACCCAAATGACATCATTGTATTTGAAACAAAGTTTATTACCCTAGCATTGGAAAGTTAAGCAAAACACATTTTTCCATGGATAAATACAATTTCTTAAACTATCAGAGAATGTACAAACAGAATTAAATTCAATAATTTTGTATAGACATGAAACCCAACTAAATTGATTAGACAGAAACTGACAGTGCCACTGTAGTTATACCACCAGGACAGTAGGCTGCTTTTTTTTCTTAGTGTATATAAGATGCACACTTTAGTACAATATCATCTGAAGATAAGCAACTATATGTCTGACAATAATACACACATTTGTTAATAATGTGTCTATCTATATTGCATGTCTCATGCACATTCACAAAAATTTTAAAAATTTGCAGCTCACAAACATTGGCATCAACCCTGCCTCCATCTCGTTCAACACCCTGACGATGGAGTCGGACAAGTTCATCTGTGTCCGAGAAAAAGTTGGGGAAACAGCTGAGGTTGTGATCATAGACTTGGGTGACCCAACAAACCCCATCCGTCGGCCGATCAGTGCTGATTCCGCCATCATGAACCCGGCTAGCAAAGTCATTGCTTTGAAAGGAAAAGCTGGAGTTGAAGGTAAGACTAGTCTTAGTCTAGTAATATCTAATAGCTGTGGCACTGTTTAGAACTCCAACCAAGAACTTTGATTTGTGTTGCAGAAAAGTTGTTACGTGCTACATTTTGTTATTTATTAATTACAAAAAGTCTATGTAATTTACAAATTTGGTATTAAGTCTAAACGGGTTAGAGTTGTCAACTCTTCCTAATAAAACAATATTTGCACCAAAAATACTTTACATAAATATGTCAATCATTATAAAAGTGGTGTAAGTCCATATTTTAAAACACATATGTTTTGCTTATAACATTTGTCAAGTATCACATTTAGTCATAACATTCATTATATATTCATAAGTGAAAAAAGTGAACTCCAATAATCACACTAACATCCCATAGATGGCATTACTAGTTTACTCAAAATACAAAAATAATACAAAATAATTTATATTTACAAATGAGACTCAGAGAACTAAAATTACTAATTAATTTGCTAAGAGCTCATTATTTCAAAATTTAATTACAAACACTTAATTTTTACAATTAACAACACAAATATGTAATATATAATGTGTCTCTGTTTACACAAATATTTTTCTCTTCTACCACGTGCTAAATCCTCTGTACCAAATGTGAAACCCTCCAGTTTGTGAATTCGAGTTGCGAAAATTAATTAGTAATCAATTTTCTCAGAAGTAGGGGAGTGGTATTTGTGAAACTCGTTATATTGATCATGTAGTTGCATTGTATAGATGTGAGTATGTTACTAGAAATGCACATATAATTTTTATTATTGTCACTGATACTTGTTCTTGTAGACACAAAAGTTTAGTGCCTTATTTTTTTATTGGTAAGAAAATTTTTAATAACAGAAGATTTTTAATAATTTTAGCATAGAACTGTTAAATTTAGACAATTCCTTTTAAATTTACCCTTGAGATAAATGTGGCTTGCATTCTGTCCTCTCTGAACTTCTGTTAATGAACCCTATGACATTAAAGAATTATTCATAATACAATACTGCTCTAGTACACAAGTATGCATAAAAATGTATGAGTCATGAATGTAAAGCACATACCTATATCTAATGTTATCAAATGTAATCTCAGATATCTTTAGTAAATGAATAACTTAAGTATTTCTCTGTTCCCTGATATGTCATTAACGCAATTTCGCTAAAAATGTCGATTCGTTTACTTATGATAACAAGGGCAGAATACTTGCTGAATATCGTAATTATATTTAAAGAGTTGGTTACTACTTTCTATCATGTGGACCAAATTACCTGACAGTTCGCCAATGTAAAAAAAAACTTGAGAGTGTCTTTAACTGATGAGCGTGTATGAAAATATTGATGCGTATTGATCAGGCGAAAGATTTGATTAGACGAAAGATGTGTGGGTATTGTAGCTAGTGGAAGGTTGCGATCTCTAACTACCGCGACGGGAATAGAGTGTGAAATGTACGTATTTGTAGAGTCCTTAGGTTTTCGCGATTGTGTGTAACAATCGCGAAATATACAGAGAAAAAAGGATTTCTACTAATAAGAAAGAGCAATTTCTCAAAATATTTGCTAATTCTGAAAAAATATTTATTAAAAGTAATAAAATATTGTTATTACAAAAATACTGCTTATCTTTTTCTAATACTATTTTACTCTTAACTTTATTCTAACTTTGAGATGAATACGTTCACTTCATGATTTTATTTCATTTCTAAATCAATTAATTGGACATTACTTATATCAAGAAATTTTTACCTCTTACATCAAATTTAAATAATCTTAAATGAATTCAAAATATCTTGGGTGTATTTTAAGAATATATATTCTTAAACAAAAAAAGAAGTAGTTTTCTATTCAGATTAATATTCTAAATTCTAGAGTATATTCTTAAAGCAACATTTCGTTCCGTTTTCATAGTTAATGTTGTCGTGACATGTCGCCGAAGGCGCACGCGGTAACGATTGCTTTTACTTGTGCTTGTAATCATAAAAATCATAAACAGTCATTTATCCAAAGAAACAATACATAGTATCTCTAGTTTGTTAGGGTGTTATTTATGGTCATAATTTAAGAAATTTTGTTACAGCATGAAATCAAACTACACTTGTAACAAGCACAACTTTTAACAAACATGCAATTAGTTCCACTGCTAGATGGCATTAGTTGTACTCTTAAACGCGCTATCGTTTTGTTAACTTCAATAGTATAAAGTCATCTCATATAATTGGAATTGTTAGTGCTTTCTGCCGCTGTAGCATTTATATGGCACTGAATGGTCCTCAAGTATTTGAGAAGGTTCCGTCCTATTTCTGCTACTTTAAGGTTTGGCACTGAACTGTGTGCTTTTACGCGAGCGAGATCTTCTGTTGTGTCCATAACCCTGTAATTTTACTCTTTTTGATATTAGAAAACATAAATCTTCAGTCAAATAATTAAGTACCTCTCAATTTTTCATCCTTTTTATTTTTCGAATCAAAATCTGACATATAATTTAAAAACATTAATTTAATAACAAATAAATATTTTGTTGAGTGTAAAATGGCTTTGTGACTTGAAGTAAATTAATTTGCTCTTGGATTAAATATTTCTGTCTTGTTACTAAAATACACTTTTGAGACGTTTTTTTACTATTATCAAGTAATTATTCTCTAGCGTCTATAGGGAGAGGATCGTTTTGTTGGATTTAATAAATTTGTCTTCATAAAAAGAATTTTGTCTTTTTCTAAGTTATCTGTTTTTACCGTGTAGGAAATACACTATTTTTCCGGATTTAAATCGCGTATATTTGTTTTTTTAAACAGTCGGTTTGTTTGAAAAAATAAATATACGCGATTTAAATCCGGAAAAATAGTTTCATTTCCTATGTATGTATTTGTGTTAAAGGTTCAATTTGAAAGCAAATATCCACTATCTTGTTTAGAATTTTTTACTCGTGCTTATGAATGTTGAAATAACAGTTTATTTCCTTGCCTGCAAATAAATATACATTTCAAAAGGAAAATTTCAATATACATATTTTTTAAAACATTCGTACTTATCTTGAAACAACAATGCTATGTTGTATCATCAGGGACAAAAATATGAATAAAAAAATTGTTTTAACAATACGTACTGTTGTTTTCTTAATATATTCATAATACTTATCACAAAAATGTGCTCTTTTGAATCTAATACATACATATAACTAGAAGCGGTAATATATTTTTTCAATCGTTTAAATTTTGCCAACAACTATACATTCAATAACACAAACAATAATAAGCAATTGATTAATTGTAATCCCTTTTTTCATTATAATAGAACTATTTATATTATGGCATAAAGTAAATAATAAAATAAATATGTAAATAACAAAATTAATCACATAATTCAGTGTTCTATACTAAGTGCCATTTAGCATATCAGTGGCGATCATTCACTCCTACCTACCACTGCGTACGTTTTTGTGAAAACGATACTCTCCAATGTTCCCAGTAACGTGCGAATGTGTTAACGTTAGCGTATTGTGGTAGAAGTCATTTTCACGTACTGATGACCTCAGGGGTTGTAAACTTTGAATTAGCAGAACTGTCACCTTCAGAATACGATTATAGTCGTCGAATCTTAAGGAATGGTCTTATTTCTAACGAAATATAACAAAGCAAATTAATAAAAGCAATTAACAAAACAACACCAATATTTAAACGTGATTATTTCCGAAAATGTACCGAGCACAAGCATTCCTCTCATGTGATAAAAAGTAGGTGAAAAAATGGTGATAAGCTGAAATTTGTGTTTTTATTAGAGAACTTGAGTTTTTTTCATTGAAGTTAAATTAAAATTTATACATTTTTTATAACATTACGGAAACTGAATTATTGTTGTTATGCACTTAGTTTTAAATCTTAAAGAAGTAGTGGTACATTAGTGTAACGTAATTAAATTGTTTATTTTCATTAAACAATTATTTAATGAAAATAATAATAATAAATTATGATTATAAAAAACATACATTTAAATTTACGTTTATGGCTAAAGAACAATGGCTAAGTTAAAAGAATTCTTTAGCATCTTCAAACGTTATAATTAAGGTTTGAATAAAATAAATTCTTTAGATTATACTAAAGACCTGTCTAAGTTTAAATGAAGCTTAAAATGACTAATTAGTATGTAACTGGACTGGTCAGTTTCTTAACATTTAGCGACATCTAACCGCCAAAAAGAGATTTTTCAATACCTACATATAGATTGGTTCACGTTAAGTCAGTTCACGTAATATCAAATGAATGTACTGATTGGACGGATTTGCTATAAGCGATTAAGTACTTAATTATTAAAAGAATAAAGTAGATAATACCTCCTCCAAATATCCCACGCGAGATATTGGCAAAACTGACAAAAAAGTTCATAATATCAGGGATAGATGGCATGTTTCACAAAAAAATCATTTGTGCCTGAGAAACCGGGGCGTGGTATATGTAACTTTTTTTATATATTTAATTTTCTTAGGTTATTTTTATTTTATTTCATATGTTAAGTTTTCTTTTATTATAGCTTAACTTCATCCCTTTTGACGATACCTTATAAAAAATATTTTCCTCTGAACTTTCGTCACGTCACAAATCTATGGCACCACTCAGCTTCTAGTAACTCTGTCTAACACTTCTGCAGATTATTTTTATATATTAATACACCGAATATATTTTATTGAATTATTTAAAATATGGCCTCCAAAACTTCATACTGGCATATTTTTAATTCTAGACTTCTCAGAATAGTAGATCTAAAACAAAATTCGTTCAGTAATTTAAACTCTATATTTTCACACATATTTTTCAAAACGTCTGTTTTGAAAAATATGTGAAAATATAGAGTTTGTCATTGTTCTTTCGTGAAGTGAAACGTGTTTTTCTTTTTAAGTTATGTCATTAGCTTTTATTATGTTCCTCAAGGAATGTCAATATTGCGACAAGTTTATAGGGATCGGCGATCAGTCGCTGTCGGGTGAATGACCGCTATTGACATTGACCGACGTGCTTAATTTATAAATTGGTTATGTGCTTTCTTTCTTCTTTTTTTGCCGCTTTCTTATCTCCTTAATGCAAAAAAGTATTTAAAAAGAGTTGTTCGCTTAAAGCAACGGAGTACCTTGTCTGTGGATTTATTTTTCTATAAATATAACATGGAGCTTTTCAAAGCGAAAGTATATAGACCTCAGGTGACCGCAGGTGGCAAGCTTGTTACTTCTTCTTATCTTCAATTTACATCAGATGAGGTTAGACATCAGATAATTCTGATTGTAATTTCATCTTGGAAATTAAACTACTTTTTCGGAAAAATTAGAGTGTATTTTGTTTTTTCAAACAATCCAATATACGCGAATCCATATTGTAATTGTAAAATATTTTGCAAATCGCATGTAACATAAATTAGAATTACTTTTAAATTTAAAAGTAATTCAAAGTAAAAAGTAATATATAAAACATTAATGCAAATCACCCTCTTCTAAACTATAGTTTTATATAACTGGTAGTCTAGCCGCGTCTAGTCTAGTAACTCCATCTGTTTTATATATCAAAGCTAGACTCTAGTCAGTGTAGTAAACGCCATTCTATACTCTACTATGATGTTTTTGAGTCTTGTACAAATACTTATCTCTAAATATTATCTTTGTCTTCAATAGAGTATATTTGTATTGTATTGTACTGTACAAATAAATTGACTGCCATGCTGCCATCTATCTATACAGGTGTATTGATACTGGGCATTAATATTAAACACGTAGAAAATAAATAGGTATACAAATGGAAATAAGTTACTTTACTTTTCCGAGATCCTAGTGAAGGTTAAATTGTGAATAATATCTGCGCTTGTGTTGAATAACGTTTTATGCAGTTAATTTTTCCACCCTCTCTCCACATAATGTTATTAAAACAAATAAAACGGGTATGTTTTTGGTGGCGGTGGTTTTTTTATGACACCAAGTGACGGGACGAACAAGGCGTGTGTCTGGTGGTAAATAACACGCCTGTTCATAACAGCTGCAGAGCCTCTCTGAGCCTTAAATCACGAAGATCTGAGGGCCACTGCCACTGCGTCCGTCTCGTAAGTTGACAAGTCCCATGTGCCTGTAATTTCACCAGTAAAAAATACCCTTAAAACCGAAACGCAATAATACTTATATTGCTGCTTGGCAGCAAAAATAAGTAAGGTGGCAGTACTTTCCTGGACTAACTTTTTCACAAGGAGCTCTACTGCTACTAAACTGCTACTAGTTGAGACAGTACTTGCGTTTATATTATTTATTATATTAATAGTATGCTTCACTGACTACGCCTGAATCTACAAATTAGAGAAATAGAAATTTTTCACATTGAAAACCTCATCTTGTATATTTTTCCTAAAGTTTAAAAACAACAAGACTCGCCCCCTTTGTAATACAATTGACGCATGACAAAATTCCCGGCAGTAACATCTGTAAAAGAACCATCATAATTATAAACAATGCTAGAACAGCGACTTGTTTATCACAATATTCGTCCAAAACATCCAGACGTTTTTAACATAATATATTGTTTTTTTATCTCATGTGTTTGTGTTTGGATACGTTCATGCAGTATTGATCAATTAATTACTGCTTATCATGTTTGACCATTTAACTGTATATTTGATATAATTTATGTCATTTAATTTATAAATCAATTATGTTATCTAGGGATTATTTGTAATTTTTTTTACTTGTCAATTTGTCCTACCTATTTATACCGGAAAGCAGGCAATGCTTTATTCCTGATTGAGTGTTAGGGAGAGCCAGCATTAAAAGCACAGGAGACTAAAGATTTTATGTCCTATAGCCAACAACACAGCAAATATGTACAAGCATCTGTCACTGCTTAACATCAGGTGGACAGACTGTGAATTATATAAAAATTAGCAATTTCCAAAAAAATCACAACTGCGTGACTATTAAACTGCTTCCGTGGCCGAACGATTACCATGTTGGGCTGCCACGCAGAGGTCCCGGGCCGGCAGAAATATTTGCAGGGCCGACATTTATTTCTCTCGTGAGTTAGGGAGTGATGTATGGTTGTCTACCTATTGTGTCCATAGCACCCGCGATTTGAGGTTTCCCTAGTACGGGGCTATGAGTGTGCGTTATTTATTTTATTTATGATAGATGATGCACGTTTAAACTCAGACGGTCACATCACTATTAGTAAATTGGGTTGCAAATAAAACCGAATTAGGTTTGTTTTATTTTTGATAACGTGACTTTATTCGTAGTTAGAGAATGGCAAACATTTAATAATTGTGAGAACACGTGCTTCTCAATTGAGAGGTCCACTATTCGAATCCCTGTGGCGGCATGTACATAGTTATGAATTAATTTCATGAATGAATGAATGTTTAGTAGCTTAATGGTGATGGAAAACACGGTGATAAAACAACCCGTTCGCGACTGTTTGAACGAAACGTGTGAAATTGCCAACTTAAATTGGACCGGGATGGTGGACTATGGCCTAAGCTTTCTCATTAAAGAAGACCCAAGCCCAGCAATACACGTGATGGAATTTTTTTACGTGAACTGAAAATTCCTTTTTTTTTTTACTAAAGTTGTAAGTTACTATATTATTAGTAATAAGGTGACGAACTGCGGCTCTCGGAACAAATCTATTTTAATAAACGATTTCGAAATAAGGAGGAGGTTCTCTATTCGACTGTATTTTTTTTAATTGTATGTTACGCGATAAACGGCATTTGTGAACCGATTTTGATGATCCTTTTGTTTTGGAAAGTACCTCGGTAGTGGTCCCATTTAAAATTTAAGAAAATATTCCACCTCTAAGGGTGGCAAACTAGGGGATGAATGCGGTATCGCTATATATATAAACTCTGTTGTTACATTTTGTCCTGTCTGGATCACTCATCGATCCACAATCATACAGTCGGCTAAAAGTACGTTCACAGACTGAAATACGGACGCACCTTTGTTACACCTCTGTATGAACAAGTGTTCGTATTCCTAGAATGAAAATGACTCTAAGATTCCATTTATATCTTATTCATATTGAGATATACTCTAGTTTTATATCAAACAAAATTTTCAGTAAAGCCTACAAGGCAGAGTAGATTATGGAACACCATCGAGTGTATATTTTTAGATAGGAAGTGATTCCCACACGGCGTTTTGATTGACGATAACTCGTGATGGGGGACATTTGTTGTTTCTTTTAACACGCGGCAATGTGTAACTCGAGTATTTCTAACTATTTGTAGGTCTGAAATCCAGCAAGGATTTTTCTTTCATTTTTTTTTATAAGAAAGTCAACGGTCACGGAACGAACAAGTCGTGCGCCTGATGGTAAGTTACGCGCCTGTCCATAATAGTTGCAGTGCCACTCAGAGATTTAAATCGCAAAGGTCTGAGGGGCACTGCCTCTGCGCCCATCACCCTGACAAGTCACATGTGCCTGTAATTTCACCAGCACCCTTACCCTTTCAAACCGGAACGCAGTAATGCTCACATTACTGCTTAGCGGCAGAAATAGGTGGAGTGACTGTACTTCCCTAAATGAAATACGCGTTTGGAGCATTACATACAGGCCTCCAAAACACTAATGGAAAAACGAAAAACTCGCACGAAAAAGACTAATTACGAATGTCTTCACACTTGATATACGAAAACATCGTGATGTGCGCATTCAGCATGCTGGACTCCCTCCATAGAGGAGACCCGTGCCCAGTATTGGGATTTATAGGTAATATTACGTTATGCTTAAAAGGAAGCCGTTTAATATATCCCGGTATAACATAGTTATTTTCGTAACAGACGTCACCACGAAACACAAAGGTAGTTGACCTTTATTATTTAATCTGAGTTCCAAATAGCTTAGAGGCAATCACTCGAAAAGAAAACTAGTTAAAATGTAATCAAAAAATTCAAGTGCGTTGCATTTGTCTGTTCCTCGTAATTTGTTGATGACGCCACGTATAAAGCCGACCCCGAGATCTGACGGCTAGCGAATGAGTCACATGTGTCCAAAAGTTGGCACGAAACCGAACGAAAATAACGGAAGTTGACAATTAAATGGATTCGTCGACCTCTTTCTTTATACACAATGGCTTTCATTCCTTTATAAACAAACAAAACGCATTCAGTGTACAAAAGATAATATGAACTTACTTAACCTAGTATGTATACTACGTAAATAACTCACAAGTTACTTGAATAGTAATTCGTGTATGGGAATCTTGGTATATTCAACAAGATCTTGTAACAGCATTTACGGCCTTGAAGAAACGTGTCTATGGAAAACATTTATTGTATCGTTGATAGTATGAAGGATATACTCTCGTATGAGTCATCCAGGTAGATACCCAATGACATTGTTTATGGTTTTCACATCAAGTTAATACTTAATTGACACAGGCGTCATTGCGTACGGCCGATATCGTTTGTAATCTAGTGTAAGCTGAGGCACAGCTGTTATAGTAATATTAGGTTTGACAAGACCTATTTATACTGGTAATATTATAACATGTTGTGTGAACGTTTAAGGTGTAGTATAGTTCTTCATGTGCCCGTTAATTGTAACTAGCACATGAAGGACTAAAGATTTGAGTTAAAGAAAAATTCATTCATGATTCTTTTGTCGTTTCGGGCCGCGTCCCTTACGGACCGCGATATAAATAGACGAACTTTTTGAATTTATTGTTATGGGTCATTATAAAAAAATATGAAAAAAGAAACTAGTGTTTCTTCAACGTTATTGTTCGGAAGGAAAATGTTTGGCATGAAATTATAGACAGTTGAACGTTGAGAGACTCACCATCATAGCAAAGGCAACTCCAACAAAACAGCTTCCTTGGAGAAAAAGGAAAGCTAGAACTTAATTTTACATTACAGCGGTTCGGAACATGGTAGTAAACTTGCAAAACGTAACTCAACATCGAATGTTAATAAGTTTTTTACCTATCGAAAACAAGGGACGCATGGTGCCAAATTTAGTTCGTGTTGTGACCACTAGGCGGAGTTGTTCAAGTTCCCATACAAAATATTTCACGTGCGTAAACGTGCTCACTAATGAGCGCGTTACGTGCAACTCATGGTAGTGCTACTGTCTCGTATCTAGTTATACACTTTATTATGCTATGGTTACAAAAAAATTGTTTACAACCTTTCTGCCGCAATGTAAATTGAGCCTAAGAGCGTTTGCGCCCTACGTTCTATTCGTATCAGTTTCGAATCCGAGAAATGACGGTTCGAAATGTCACAGATGTCTGAAGTGTCATTTTATATCTGGGTGTACAAGCGATATTCGTATTGTCTCGGATTCGAATAGGACTTAGTGCACAAGCGACATTCGCAGCGGGTCCGAGTTTTCTAGATTTGTATAGTCTCGGATACGGAATGAATACGAATCGGGTGCAGTGCGCAAACACGCTAAGGATGTATTTTTAACCGACTTCAAAAAAGGAGGAGGTTCTCAATTCGACTGTATGTTATTTTTTTTATATTTTTTTGTATGTATGTTACGCGATAACTCCGGTATTTGTGAACCGATTTTCATGATTTTTTTTTTGTTGGAAAGGGGGTACTTTCATAGTGGCCCCATTTCATTTTGAAGAAAATCATCCCCCTCTAAGGGTGGCTTTTTTACCTGTTCACGAATGAAGATTCATTTTTATCAAAAGCGCCTAACTTTAATTTAGGAGCAATTATTTTAATGGTTAATTTTGCTATTTCTCCAATTCAATGCGTTTTTCTCTCAATATACTTTGAGTAGTGAGACCCGATTTTTATTATCTCCAGTGTCAAGTCCCGTATAGTGGCGAACTAGGGGATATTTCAATAAAACTTAACAAATAGAGATAATTCCACGTACTTTTGAGGTCGGCTTTTTTAGTTTTCTGTACTGAGGTTATTTTTATTTTCCGTGAAAGGAGATTTTGCGTGAAGGCTGTTTTTCATTTTCAATTTACTCTATATTCGGCTTCCTACCTTACACACATCGACCTGTTTAATAATGAAATGGATGCTTCAAAATTAAATATTTTCGTTAACCGGTTTAGCTTACTTCTTATGAGCAAAAATATCTCTAACATTTAGAGTCCCCTTTACAATATCTTGTGTACACCAATATTTCATAACACTTGAACGTATTATAATCGACGTAACACGAAAAGTGAAAGCGCTGAAACAGTATCATGGCGAATTCGTGCTTCCCTCGTTTACCTAATCATTTGTGGAAATTCATACTCTACGCCTTTGATATTGAGTTCATTACCATTAGTTACACGAACGCAAACAATGTCGTTGTGGAGACATTCACACAGTTTGACCTTTTCAATACAGGTTAATAATACATGTTATATGTACTATCTAATGTTGTAAATACAAGCCTATTTTTAACCGACTTAAAAAAGGAGGTTCTCCATTCGACTATTTTTTTTTGTGTGTTACGCGATAACTCACACGGCATTTGTGAACCGATTTTGACGTTTCTTTTTTTGGAGGAATGAGGGTACCTCAGGAGTGGTCCCATTTAAAATTTGAAGAAAATATTTCACCCCTTAAGGGTGGCAAACTAGGGGATGAATGACTTTTCACTTCGGTTTTTTAGTATTCTGTACTGAGATTATTTAATCCTCGACGCAAAAATACGAGAGTTTATAAGTTTTAAGCCTCTGTCTGTGTATGTGACATCGTAGCTCCTAAAGTGCTGGACTGATTTGACCATCGTCATTCCTCCCCCTTACTACGGTTATTGAAAAAAAAACTATTGAAAAATACAGACGCAAACCATTGTCGCGGGCGGCGTATTAGACATCTATTACCAATTTGGGACACTATCTCCGGCTGCGTCCTTAACCTATGATCTAACAGGCCATTCGTGCCGTCACCATCGTTGCCTCTTACGACATGGTCGACAGCCATAGTATGTCTTAATTTTATTTATAAAGTTAAATTTAATGCAATTAAATTTCTTGTGTGACATTAAACACTCAGACGTCTTCAGACTAGCTGTAATCGCTGTACTCAACGAAAATTGTATTCAAATATTGGATGTGGTAGATTTTTTATTTATTGTATTATCATTCAGAACAGGATTTCTGAACAAAAGTTACTCCCAATTGCATAAGAGGATGTACAAAATAAAATGATGCAGTGTAATGTACGACAATAAATTTTCTACGTCTCTGTAGTTTCAGAGCCTATCACGGCGCATTTTTTCGCTTAGACGATGCGCAGATAACGCGTGTTAACGCGACTCAAAATGAGATTCAGACGTACCCAATAAACTTTTGCATATTTTTTATAACATATCTGTTTTAACTTGAATTTTTTCTTTTTTATTATTATCATTGTTTTTTGTGTTACCGAGGAATTATATAATTTTCTATAATTTTTGGTAACTTATTTGCATATCAAATCAAGCCGATTTTATTTAGTTTTATGATTGAGCCGATTTTATTATTGAGAGATGGAAAAACGCCGTGTGCATAGGCTCCTAGCCTGAGAGTTAAAAAACACACTGATTTAGACCAAGCAAAAATGGCAAGTTTATCCGTATTTACAAAATGAACTTCGCCTAAGGTACGAAAAATATTTGTGATAGTCGAATTTTACGTTTGCCGACGAAAGTTGAATTTCATGGTTAGTTATAAATATCAGTCTTAAAGTGAATGAAGACCAAAAACAATTTCATTTGGTTAAAAAAATACCTCAAAAGAAGAATAGAATAGAATAATTTATTTCATATTATCAATTTCATAATATCACAATTAGCATTACTGCGTCCGATTTTGAAGGGTAAGGGGAGCTGGTGAAAAT
>NW_020653575.1:780142-816992 GCF_003589595.1 Hyposmocoma kahamanoa | reverse complement strand
AATAGTACCCAAAATAGTAATATTTTAAAAATTCAAACTTGGGAACTGCACTTACATGTCCTTAGCGAAGCTATTTGTGTAATTTGTAATTTATTTATTTTATTGCATCACCTCGTATCCCGTACAAACATGGACCCTGTTAGGGTTGCGTTGGTTCAAATAACACGTTTGAGACTATTATGACATTGATATGCCTTAATGACAGCGGCAAACTTTACAGATCTTATTTTTTCCCGGCTTTATTATGATGAAGGTAGACAAAGAATTGTGAATGAAAACTACTTTCTTATCCATTATTGTTAACATATTTTTTATGAAAACAAAGTATATTTAATTAAGTTGCAAAAAATATAAACAGCAAAAAATATATTGCGTATTATGTTGCCAAATTTCATAAAAAGTTTACTTAATTTGTCATTTCTATTACAGCTCAAAAAACGCTCCAAATCTTCAACATCGAGATGAAATCAAAGATGAAGGCGCACACCATGACTGAGGACGTCGTATTCTGGAAGTGGATCTCTCTCAACACTCTCGCCCTTGTCACCAAGATGTCAGTGTACCACTGGTCAATGGAGGGAGATTCTACACCGGTGAAGATGTTCGATCGCCATTCATCGTTGGCTGATTGCCAGATTATCAACTACAGGACTGATCCTAAGCAGCAATGGTTGCTGCTAGTCGGTAAGTCACACAGACTTGTTATCATGCTGGCCAGTGTAACCGGCTAAAGTAACGCGAACGACAGCCACATTGGCTCTAATATGATTACTGGTCGGTCGTCTTTAGTTTCTCTTATGACACTTCGTACTATTTGTTTTTCTATGTTTTTTATATTGCATTATTAGGTATAAAAGTACGTGTTTTTTCTTCTTTTTTTTCAGTTTGATTTTTTAATATTGCACTTGTTCGATATAATTTTCTTATACTCGGAATTGAATTTTATTAGTGAAATTGTGTTGTCAATTTAAAGCATATCGCTGTATGTCCATACCCTACGGGTAACAAAGATAAATAATTTTGTATACAAATAAACGACGAGGCTTACGAGAATGTTTAAAAGATAAACGCGGTAGCGCCGCTTGCCAACTGGGCACAGTTCACACTACACACCCATCGTCGGCCACATGTGACGCAAAGGTGACGTCACACCTTTTGCGCTTTAGGTTTTTGATTAAAACATCAGAATAACAAACTGCTGCACTGTATGTTCCATGTAGATCTAATACGACTTCGCGTGTCGTTTTGTTAAATCTTGTCCAACAACATTTTTCCTCACCTGTTTTCTTTACCCATTGAAGCAAGCGATAATGGTGTTAATTTGTAACCTAACCTACGTATGGTTCCAAAATGACTCGAGATGTAACATAGATCGATAGGTGAAGTGAGGAGTAAGACTTTCTAGAGCTTCCTAGAGACCATCGCCACTTCTAGACCGATGATACACAAAGTGTGGTGTCCACGGCTGCAAACAAAATGATTGGAGTGCATGAGATCTAAAAGTGATCCACGAGTGTGGACTCACTTAAGCAGGTCGTGACCAAGTAATAGTATAATAATCAACATTAGTATTTTATTTATTTTGGCACAGTTACAAGATACAAATTATGTAATACAAGTAAAACTCTGAGACTAACCACGAACAAACAAATTTGTAGCTCAATAACAACCGCGCACAACATGCAAATAACATTTTGCAACTTAATGAATTTGGCTAACTAAGTCGACAGAATGTGTATATATACTTTAAATAAAATTACTTCACTTTGTGAGGTGTTCTCGTGTCTCCTTATAGTCCGGGCTTTTTATAATTTTTACAAACGTGTTGGTGCTCTGGCGGAATATATCAAGATTTTTACATAAAACATACAGCCTGCATAAACGTATGGGAGGGCTGTTATGTGACACTTTATTTTTTGCCACCAAAAGCAAATGTTGCCTACGATTAGACCTATTAGTGACCTTCAGCGAAACATGACTTATGATATCAGCATCTAATTTGGAATTTACTGTTTTCTCATCCTATTAAGTAGCTCCAACTGAAAACCAGCGTTACAGCAGTCGAGTTGTGACATATATGCTGAGTTGGATCCATATCATATTTTTTATTCCAAGTTTGAGAATCTTTGCTCCAGACTGACTTAGTTACTGTACATGATTTTAAAAGTATCTGTCTCTCTGATTCCCAGGTATCTCAGCGCAGCAGAATCGCGTAGTGGGCGCGATGCAGCTATATTCGGTAGAGCGCAAGTGCTCGCAGCCGATCGAAGGTCATGCCGCCTCATTCGCCACCTTTAAGGCCGAAGGCAACGCGGAACCTTCCACGCTGTTCTGCTTCGCCGTACGTACTGCTCAAGGCGGAAAATTACATGTCATTGGTGAGTTTCTTGATTTTACAGCTTTTTTAAACTTTCTTTTCGTTCGCTAATACTGTGGCCATATTCTTTTATGGACTGTCTTAGAAAGTGACAGGTATTTAAGAGATGGGCAGTAGCAATTTCTCGTGTTAATCTTGCAATCTACCAATAACAATCCACGTGCGATTATAGTCTTTACGCTGTGGACGATGCGTCAGGTTGCCTTCTGATCAGATCGACATTTGACCTTTGAAACCATAACACGCCAATATTCTATCGACAGAGGTCGGACAAACACCAGCGGGCAACCAACCATTCCCAAAGAAAGCAGTCGACGTTTTCTTCCCTGCGGAGGCTCAGAACGATTTCCCAGTAGCTATGCAAGTTTCGCCCAAGTATGACGTCATCTACCTCATTACGAAGTACGGCTACATACACATGTATGATATCGAGACGGGAACGTGTATTTACATGAATAGGATTTCCTCGGATACTATATTTGTTACTGCACCACACGAGGCCACTGGTGGTATTATCGGTGAGTGTTTGTTTTGGATTTTCTTAATTTACTTTTCAGCAAATAAGAAACTGTCATTTATTTTTATGTAACGTGAGAGTGATGGGAATTTAGTAGCAGTAAAGCTCCTTGTGAAAGAGTTCGTCCAGGGAAGTACACCTTACCTTCTGCCACCAAGCAGTAATGTGAGCATTACTGTGTTTCGGTTTTGAAGGGTAAGGGTGCTGATGAAATTACAGACACATGCGACGTTTCAATTTACGAGTATGTCTCAGAGTGATGGGCGCAGAGACAGTGCACCTCAGATCTTTGCAATTGAAAGTTCTGAGTGGCACTGCAACTGTTTTGGACAGGCGTATCATTTAAAATCAGGCGCATGACTTGCTCGTCTCATCATTTAGTATCATGAAAAAAAAACCATTGACTTTCTAGGTGGGTTAAACACTGCCTATTTTACTGTACTGCATTGTGGTGAACACAGGACTTATACAGTTTTTACCTAGTGATATCAATGTATAATGACTTGTTGGTTATACACCATACGAAGGTCTCGGGTTACCTATCGGTTATTGCCATGGAATATTGGTAAAAACATTAATGCGAATGAATGCATACGGCATCCCATAGTACACAACAGCACGATTGTTTATATGATTAAACCACTGTAATTGAATGCGTTTTAACCTTAAACCAATCAAGGAATCTTTGCTAAATTGTTACAGTCGGGTTGTTTCGATATAATTGTTTTACCCCGATAGTCAGTTCAAGAGACCCCATAAATTACTACTTATTCCATTAGCTCACTGACCCAAATGTGCCTTAACGTCCGTTACCAGATCACCGACAGTCGTTTCCGTCTTGTCTCTTCCTGGCGCCTGCAGAATACCAAACGAATTATAAAACCAGCCATTGGCACTCTATCGACACGCAACTGAGTTGATTTAAGATTAGCAGAATTGGGGCACAGTTTATTCGTGTGACCACATGACGTTATTATTATTTTCATTGTCTCTCTGTACAGGAGTAAACCGCAAAGGCCAAGTGCTATCTGTGACCGTGGAAGAAGACTCTATAGTTCCATACATCAACACGGTGCTTCAAAACCCCGAACTTGCCCTGCGCATGGCTGTGAGGAATAACCTGGCTGGTGCTGAAGACCTGTTTGTCAGGAAGTTTAACATGCTGTTCACTAATGGACAATATGGGGAAGCTGCTAAGGTTTGTACATTGCTGAATACTACTATCTCAAAGTAGAGAATAGCTCTCAAATTTGATAACGAAGTAGGGGTCATTATGTTGGGTAATGACCATGAAATTACAGCACTGGAAAACTAACGCAAAGCCTCTACACGGTGCTTCGAAGAGCTGGGGTCAAATAAACTAAAAATTAAAGTTACGTGTTGGGTGAAAATAGATAGAGATATGTAATTATGTAAGGCGTTGTATTGGGGAAGTATATGTACAATCCTGGAAGAAAAACTCTTTGACGACTTATTTCATACACACTGAAATAGTTTTTTGTTTCCACCAGGTGGCAGCGATGGCACCCCGCGGTATTCTGCGTACGCCGCAAACGATCCAGCGGTTCCAGCAGGTGCCCACGCAGCCGGGGCAAACCTCGCCCCTGCTGCAGTACTTCGGTATTCTTCTCGATCAAGCACAGCTTAACAAGTTCGAGTCACTTGAACTCTGTCGCCCTGTCCTGCTACAAGGTAGGTACAAGTTTAATTCATTTCAAGAAATGTATTTTTTATAACATCTCCAATGTGATGTAGTGTATTAGATATTAGAGATCGCATGATATGCATATGGGTGCTGGCATTTCTGTTTTACACATTTAAATTCAAACCATTTGTCATACATATTAGATAATTTTTAGACATTAGACATAGCCAACAAAAAAGTTCAATATAGTGAACATTTCTTAATATGTTTCTTTTAATCAACCCTTATACATACCACAACTGGGCACAGATTGCCTTTAAATATTCCTAAGACTTAAACTTCCTGCACTCGAGGCAAGTTTTCTCTCAACTACACTACCGTAGCTTAATAGACCTCTTATTTTCTCCCTCTTAGGCCGCAAGCAGCTGCTAGAAAAATGGCTAAAGGAAGAGAAGCTAGAATGTTCAGAAGAACTTGGTGATCTCGTGAAGCAAGTGGACCCGACACTCGCGTTGTCCGTGTATCTGCGCGCCAATGTAGCCAGCAAGGTCATCCAGTGCTTCGCCGAAACTGGACAGTTCCAGAAGATTGTACTCTATGCTAAGAAGGTAATTAACATATTTTTTATTATTATTGATACAAAGATGAAACAATACAATGACAAATTCCTTCGATCTGACTGGACTTAACAAGCATCTGTTGTTATGCCGAGGCCACCCACCGCTCTTAACCAAACTGATCTATAGAGCGAGTCAGCAGATCTTAAGAATTTCGGTATGTGTTTGTTACATATAAAAAAAAAACACGCAGAAAATGCCCTAAGACGTGTCAAGGAGTGGCTGTCGGGAAACCTTCTAACGATTAACCTAGACAAAACAAAAGTTGTCCAATTTGACATTGCTAAAATTTCAAAACCAAAATTACTTCCTCCTGTCTTAAGAATCCACAATTGTTCCACTATAGACAATAACAATTGTGACTGTAAGCCTCTCGACACCGTACAAACCATAAAGTACCTGGGTGTACACCTAGATGATAGACTTGACTGGCACGTCCAAATTAAATCCCTTTCAACCAGAGTCAGAAGCCTCATTTACCTTTTCAAAAATCTCCGCCACTCAGCTGACCACAAAACCCTCTTCATGGTATATTTAGGACTATGCCAGTCTGTCATCTCATACTGTATCCCGGTATGGGGTGGTGCATCTAAGACCTCTCTTCTAAAATTGGAACGAGCTCAGCGGGCTATCCTCAAAGTTATGACCTTTAAAAAACGAACATTCTCAACAGCAAACCTATACAATGAATGTAAAGTACTTTCAGTAAGACAACTGTTTGTGCTAAGGACGCTTCTACGCAAACACCGGTCAATACCTTATTCTACTGCCACTGCAAACAAACGAAGGGGTGCACAAATGTGTCCTCCATTAAAATGTCGCACCGCATGGGCCAAACAACAATACAATGCTCTAAGCTGTAGCTTATATAATAGAATGAACAAACTAAGTCCGATTTACTCCCTACCGAAACACACACTTAAAAAAGTACTTCAAGAATTACTTTTAACACTAAATTACAATGACATAGAAAATATGTTAAAATGAAGAAAACCACATCATTCCATTCACTCCACACACTTACACCCAAAACACACTTCAATTAATACACACTACAATAATTACAAGGTAAAACTCTTATTACAGTACACTTATTTCAATACACTTATTTACGTATACTTATTTGCTACTGAAGCTATTCGTGTGTACTATTTAAGCACTCAATGTTGAAGGAATCACTAACTCCTAAGATACAGGATTACCTAGTTTAGGAGTTAGGGAATCACAAATATTGGCATTTCTTTACTATATTTTTATGTTTCTTTTTATGTTGTGCCTTGTAATGCCATTGTATTTCATTTTTCTTTGATCAATAAATTATTATTATTATTATATGTTTGATCTTTGTATTGGCTTTGTACGGTTTTTTTGCCGGTAGCGCGACGTAAGAAATTTGTAAAGTTTCTTCATTCCGCTAGGTGCCTTTACAGCTACAAGTAATTGGCAAGAGATGTCGCTGTATGAATTGCATCAAAATGTTTATTATTATGCGCATATACACAAATCACGTGTTGGTAATGCAACAGCATTGGTTTTTGAAGCCGGGTTCGAAATTATCAAGATGTTTATTACCTTTGATAATTATCATGACAATATTTGATAAATTTACGATGATTATCCATGGTGATTCATAGTTTTATATCTTCAATATTTGATTAGCAATAACAAGGAGAAAACTAAATAAACACTAAATAATCTTTGGGAAACCGTTTTGGTTTGTGACTCTCTGTCCTATTGACATTTGACTGGAATGTCTCTGATACGAACACGTGACACATAATTGCTAGCGGTGGCATTTTGTTGTTCCAATAAATTTTATTATCAACATATATATTATTATTATGTTAATTATCACTTTGAATCCTGGTTTAAAGCCTCCACTGACCTCAAGAAGACAAACAAGTTTTAACGTTCCTTTCCCAATTTTAGGTCGGCTACACACCTGACTACATCTTCCTCCTTCGCCAAGTGATGCGTACGAACCCGGAGCAAGGAGCTGGTTTCGCAGGAATGCTGGTGGCTGAAGACCCTCCTCTGGCCGACATCAATCAGATCGTCGATGTGTTCATGGAGCAGAATATGGTACAGCAGTGCACTGCATTCCTGCTGGACGCCCTTAAGAACAACCGACCTGAAGAGGGGCCTTTACAGACAAGGTCGGTACACTGTTTGTTTTGAATGTAGCAGAACTTTTGGTGCTCAGTCAGATAGTTTATTGTATGAATTCATACATAGTGTCCCAAAAATGCTTTCTTTGGGATAAGAGTGACACGACGCGACTTGCGCGAGAGTGACTTAATCTCAATGCGAAAATAGCAGTATCTCGCGCTTAACGTCGCTCTCGCGCAAGTCGCGCACTGTTGTTCTAGCCCTACAGAAGTAATAGAAATTTAAATTTGGTACATTTTGTGTCGCAGGAACCTTTAATTTATCGGTCAATCAACTATTCTTTGTACATCTGACAGAGAATTTCGAATAGAAAATTGTAAATAAATATTTTTAAAATAAGCAGTATTATTTACCTTATTTATTATAACATATACTAGGGTATTTAATTCTGTCATTGGCAGTGCAAATTTCTGTTTTATAACCAACGATTTCAGATTTTTAGCCACTGATAGCATAGATTTTGTCCCCTAAGTTACCCTTAGGTAAATAATTGTTAGAATTAACGAAATGCATATTCTTTATTTGAAAATGGTTATTTAGAGTGTATTACAATAATACTAGTTATGTATAAATAAAATTCAAGGCAATAAACTAATACACGTCAAATAAAGAGCAACTTTGTGTCTCCTATGTTACGAACAAACATTTTATAAGCTTATTTTTAAAATAATTGAAGGATTCGCCATAATGCAAAACTACTTTTGTGTTAATCTGTAAGTTATTATTAAGTTAATATTAACGAGCATAAATTTACAAAAAAAGAACAAAAGATTATGCCTAATATTCTAAATTTACTAATTAAATTTGTAGGGACATGAGTAACTTAAGAGACATTTCAGTAACTTAGAAGACCACAAGCTAACTGTCGAGGTACTGGTTACTAGGATCCAGGTTCATTAAAAGAAGGTTAGAAACAGAAAAAGACATTTATTGGCACAAACTAAGCTAAAATTGTAACGAAACACCGAAAACAGCTAAAACAATGATATGTTATAATAATAGAAATAATCAATCTTTTACTGACAAATAGTTATGTTATATTAAACCGTAAGAAAACAGCCTTCGTTTCTTAGAAAAAAATAACAATAAAATCAGTCTTAACTTATAACGGCTTATCATAAAGTAAAACTACAATCACAAAGTAGGATCAATTCTGATTGGTTATTTACAATAATGAGATCAATAATTATTTTTCAAAAACGTCTAAAGGTTCTTCAAATTCATAATAAATCAGATCATTCTTATTTAGCCTTTTGGGTTCAGGGAGATTTTTTACTATATCATCGAATGCGACGTATGCTATATCTTTTTCGTCTAGTATAAATTTTGACGCAGATTTTACAGCGCGAAGAAACATTACTTTAATCTCGCCATCGTCTTCAATATCAGTAATTGCCTTACATGCGTAAGTGTACATCTTATTTTTACCACCATGAACTTTAACTAGCAAAAAATCTCCATGACGTGGCTTGTTGTTCTTGTTCGAACAAGAAGGCTGGTTTTCAGCATCTTCTGTATCATCCGATCCGTAAACAATGTCATACATGTTTCTACGAGTCCCGTGTGAAGCAAGATCTGTGTAGCTTATTATATCAAGTGGTAGCTCTGAATTGGGTTGTGTTGATTTATAACGAATTAAAGGTACTTCATCTTCAGAAGACGCAGGAGACAAATGTTCGATAGGTTCTCGTACTCGTACTGGCCTATACACTTTCGGATCCATGCATTCACAGAATCCTCTCTTACAAAAGCAACTGAGAATTCCATGCTTGAATTCGCCGTATTTAGCCGTAAAAATTTGATGCATCTGCAAAGTGCCATGCAATCTTTCTATGTTTTTTGGCAGGTGTTCTTGCACATGATCTATATCTTCTTTTGTTACAATAAATAATTCAACTTTGCTGATTCCTTTTAAGGCGTCCGTGAATTGTTTCACATTTGCAATATCCTGTCCTCGAGCTACAATCCTATCTGCTGTCCGTTTCAAGTATCCTCCAATACCGTCCGCAGGACCTTTGCCGTGACCGGTCTCGAAGAAAGACCAGGTCACTGCTTCAAAACCATATTCATAAGGCTTCGTACAAGCCAAATAAAAGTTTTGTTTCTGTCGGTACTGGGTAAAAGGCCCGTCACTGAAGAAATGAAGTGTGTTTATTGCAGGAAAATTTGTTTTAATTTTTTGTAAAATGGGGTGGAAATGGGCCCAAATTGCAGCCGGTTGATGAAGATTGCAAGACGACACAGTACAATAGGATTGAGCGTGAATGTTTTTGTGTTGGTCTCGTGTGTAGACCATAACAGTGTGTAAGGATAGCTGCTGCCGGGACCCACCAAAATGATGCGCTTGTATTTCTTCACTATGCTTGCAATTATAATTCTCGCTGAAATCGGCAAGTATTACCACCTCATTCAACTCTAGTTCATCAATACAGCGCCTGAAGTTCTTATATTGAGTTTTCATGTTAAATACATGTTTCTTTAAAACTATCAACTCTTTCTCAAAGTCTTTTATCAAATCCTTTACTAAAACTTCTTTCTTTTCTTTTACATTTTTAATTGCCCTTGCATCTTTTCCATCTTTCGTGTACTTCTCCTCTTTCCTGGTCCATGCGTAAAAACTTACTTTATCTTCCATCTTCGTTTCATTATAGCTTGTTTTTTTTTCAGCACAAATTAGGCACAGTCCGTACATACAGTCCTTGATGGTAGATTCGCATACAGTATTGGATATTATTTGGCTAATCTCTTTTGTTTTTAGAACCTGTTTTGAGTGAAGTGCATTTGCCTTGAACATTGTGTTTGCATGAATTTTACATAGGCACATTTCTCGTCCGTCAATAGACGGTGATTTGATGTGCCAGGGTCGGTTACGCGTAAAATAGAAGTAAGAGCACGTCACATCCAGATTTTCTTGTTTAAACGTCTTGTAAAGGTTTTTCATCGAATCTAGGAGATATCTTTTTTGCCGTTTTTCTTTAGCTTTTGTCACAGTTTCATTTTTACCCGCAGTATTTCTGGACACATCGTCGCGGACGAAAAACTTTTGAATTTTAGTTTGTAGTTCAGTTTCGGAATCTTTTGATTTTATGTTAAATCTCATAGCCCCTGACATATTCAAGGAATCTTTTAACAGTTGACTTCGCAGGTTTGATGACTTAACAGTGGGATTAGCAAAAATTCTTTTCAGGATTCTTTTATCGTTATTTTTTTTCGTGTTCTTGTATCTGTCGCTTAAAGCACTAGTTAAAATTTTGTACTTTCTGTTTTCTTTGTCGCTGTCTTGATTATCTTTTTCTTGATTTTTATTTATAAGTCTTTGGTACCTTTTCTTGTATTTCTCGTACTTGACTCTTAATTTTTCATTTTCAGACAAAAGTTTTTTGTTTGCTTTGTACAATTTGGTTCTGTCTCTACGTACAGCCTTCCTTCCTCTTCTTGTGTCAGGAGTATTTGGACTAGACGGAGTAGGTGAATTCGACTCTTGTGCCCTGAGGGCTGCATATTCATTAGCAATCGGTGGTAGTGATGACGATCCGGCCGGTGTTTCGTTTATTACATTGGCAAGCAATTTTGCACGTTGGCGTTGATTACGTTTACGTAGCTTCCATATCATCCTTGCATTATATTTTTCTTTTGTGGATAAATCTCCAGTCAACCTTTTATTTTTGTGATAATGCTCTCTTAGTTTTCTTTTACTTTCCTCATACTTCTCTGGATTTTTCTTAAGTCTTTCTCGGTATCTTCTTTGCTTTTCAGCGGCTGTAAGAGCCATGCTACTATTGTATATCTGCAACTAATGAATTTGGTTAATTATGAAAAAAACTGCCCAAAAAACATATCGTAATTGAAAAAAGTAATTGCATTTAGCGTTTCTACATAGAACAAATCCTGAAACGAGTTACCATACAATTAAAATCTTAAAATTCAATTATAATGTCTCTAAAGTTACGGTCGTGTCCCCTAAGTTACCATTTGCTGTAACTTAAGTGACCAGTAACTGAGGGGACATTTTATAGGTTATACTTTAATATCATTGGATTATTTTCGATTAATACGTGACTGTTTATTAATAGTAGTATGCAGACACAAGTGAAACAATTAGCAACGTTTTTCTAAGTAAATTAATGAATATTTACCAATTTATATGCCGGAACTGTGGGGACACACAATAAACACACCTTCACCCTTGATTGACTTGCGCGGGAGTGAGGGAAACGCGGTGACGAAAACAAAATGGCGAAATAACATCACACCATTCTGAGACTTTAATGCTTCATTAGAGAACCACTAGAGACATCTATCTTTTAGTGATAAAAGCACATGCATTGTAACTTAGGGGACCGTCATATAATTCTCAATTCGGGGACACATCTCGTTGATTTTTTTTAAACACTGTGTATGTATATGTTCATCTACAGAAAATCTTGAAAATGGTTTTTGATTTCCAAAAATACAGTAGAATATTTTAAGAATGGTAGTTTTATACGGCTATAGAGAATTTTCGAAATGTGGCCTTAGACAGTAACTCAACTAACCACGGGGACAGGAAGATTTTGTATGGAAATCAGATTTTGTCCTCTAAGTTATTATAAAAATAATAAAAAATATTATCGATTTCATGTAAAACTATATTTTAAGGAAATAATGTGTTGTCTTAATTACTGTTTTTAAAATAATTGGTCAATAAAGTATTCATTTTTGCGAAATATGCGTACTTTTACCTTAGGGACATGGGAATGTACAAAGAATAGTTGATTGACCCATATATGAAAATCGGAATAATATTTTTTTTTTAATATTTTGTTATTTGCTAAGATTGTTGCCTCATATAGTTTATACCGAAGTATCATGGCGTGTTTTTAAAAGATCACATGACAAAGATGTAATGAGATCTTTTCTACACAAAAAATCTTCACCAACTAAACACCCAGCCCGTGCAAGCATGGTTTACTCCTAATACACTGTTCGTGGAGCAGAACAATAAATTTAAGTAACGCCAATTGGTCATATCACCCTTTTCCTTACTATGTTGCCGGCAGTTTAGTGCTTAACTATGTAGTTCAAATATAAAAACGGAAGATATTTGACGTCTAGTGGGGAATGTTAAAAAATGAGACGATTCTTAAGATATAAAGGGATTTTTTTTTATAATATCAAGTGACGGGACGAACGAGTCGTGCTCTGAGGGGCACTGTCACTGCGCACGACAGCCTGAGACATAAGTTTAGAAGTCCTGCCTGTAATTTCACCAGCACCCTTTCAAAACCGGAACACAGTAATGCTGACATTACTGCTTGGCGGCAGAAATACTTGCTTGGACAAACTCTTTCATAAGGAGCTCCACTGCTACTGAATATAAAATAAAATTGAAAATGAGACAATCTTGTTCCCAGGCTGCTTGAAATGAACCTGATGTCAGCACCGCAAGTGGCAGACGCCATTTTAGGGAACGCGATGTTCACGCACTATGACCGCGCGCACGTGGCGCAGCTCTGCGAGAAGGCGGGTCTGCTGCAGCGCGCCCTGGAACATTACACAGACCTGTACGACATCAAGAGGGCTGTTGTGAGTATCGCGTCTTATACAGGTCATCATCAACTAGTCCATACATAAATATGTAGTAATATGATGACGATGAATTTAAACTATCAAAGTTCCTTGTTTTATAGTTGTGAATAAATCTACGTTCAATTTCTAGAAACTCCCTGAAGTTTCTTAAAGTTAAAAGTGATTTTATCGAAAATTTGGACGACTAAGTTATGCTAAGAAACTATTTTTAACCGACTTTAAAAAAAGGAGGAGGTTTTCTATTCGACTGTTTTTTCTTTTGTATGTATGTTATGCGATAACTCCAGTTGTGAACCGATTTTGTACAACCGATTACAATGATGACTATTTAAAAAATATCTTCCTCAGGTCCATACGCATCTACTATCAGCCGAATGGTTGGTCACCTACTTCGGCTCTCTCTCCGTAGAAGACTCCCTCGAGTGCCTAAAGGCGATGCTGCAAGCGAACATTCGCCAGAATTTGCAAATATGCGTACAAATCGCTACAAAGTATCACGAACAACTCACGACAAAGGCCTTGATCGAGTTGTTCGAAAGTTTCAAGACTTATGAAGGCTTATTCTATTTCCTCGGATCTATTGTCAACTTCAGCCAGGATCCTGAAGTCCATTTCAAGTATATTCAGGTAGGGAAACTATTGAAAATTGTATTCATAATTCAAATTTCTTTTTGTTGTCGACCGATTTGATTTGATATCGTACGATTTATTTAGATTTAGATTTTTTTTCATTTTTATTCACAACACCCGAATCGAACGTCGAAATCTGTCGTGAATCCGAAGCGAACCGAAAAGACGTCACACCCGTACGATACAGAACAGAACCCAGTTATCGAATGAAAGTTACCGAACGTACTGATGAATTGTTTACAAAGCAAGAAAGAGATCTTTAAAAGTCTTAAAAATTTATATAAAAGTATTTACATTTGTCTTATAATTTATTTCATCGACTAACTCCGTGATAAAGATTTCGCATCCGATTCTTAATAGCTCGGAAAGCGCTCTTCGATTCGAGAACGATATCCAATCGAAGGATTTGGTTAAAATATCGAAGAGTTCTGAATAGGGGTCCTGACCTCTGATTTTTTAAATTTTTCTTAACTCAAACATACCTGGACAGACAGTTGGCGTTTCTTTATACTAACCAGTGTTCAAATTTTATGACTATTCAAAGTATTTTATTATAGTATTATTGTTTCCGGCATGGTAGTCGGTAACTAAAGCTTTTTTTGTTTTTTCAGGCCGCCTGCAAGACGGGTCAGATCAAAGAAGTCGAGCGCATCTGTCGCGAGTCGAACTGCTACAACGCGGAGCGCGTCAAGAACTTCCTCAAGGAGGCCAAGTTGCCTGACCAGCTGCCGCTGATAATTGTGTGCGACCGTTTTGACTTCGTCCACGACCTCGTGCTGTACTTGTACCGCAACTCACTGCAGAAGTATATTGAGATCTATGTACAAAAGGTATTATGTTAAACAAGTTGTTGCAATGCCAACGTCTAACACCTATTGTAATGTAAATTAATAGTGCCTCATTTTTTTCTACCACAATAGCCTTTAATTTAAGTACCAAACTCTTCTCATACATCTCTTTTAACTGCTCAGAACTGCCTCCGTGGCCGAACGGTTACCATGCTGGTCTGCCACGCAGAGGTCCAGCATTATATGCTCTATACTTCAGCACAATATGGTTAAATAACTTATTTATAATTCAACTGAATTTGAATGTAATTTGAATTGCAGCTGTAATTTTATTATTATCGTTTTTACTTAGACCTTTAAAAATAAATTAAAAAAATTTTAAGTTACAATATAGTTACAATTTATGTATTAATAGTTCGAAGGTTCTCCAAGTAAGGTTTAAAAATTAACAATTTAACAGGTGAATCCATCCCGTCTGCCAGTGGTGGTGGGCGGACTTCTCGATGTGGACTGCTCTGAGGATATAATTAAGAACTTGATCCTGGTCGTGCGTGGACAGTTCTCCACAGACGAGCTTGTCGCTGAGGTCGAGAAGAGGAATAGGTGAGTTTCCAGTGACCTTGGAAGATCGATTTGTTTATAGGATACAGCACACATAGCACATCTGCCATTATAGTGATATTAATAATCCCTTCAGAAGGTTTGCTGTGGTACTTACAGCACAGTTTTTCCTTTTTTTAGTACACGCTGCCATACGTTCCCATTATTCGGCACTTTCTTACTATGCACTATGCATATTGTATTGTTGTTTGCAAATAAATTGTTATTATTCGTTTTAGTTTGACAGATCTATGTCAAATTAAAACGGATTATTAGCATCAAACGAAATAAAATTCGTCAGATCATCGTTACGCAAATAAACATAGGTTAAATATTTTAATATTTTCGCTTGAGTAAAAATGAACACATAAGCAGCACAAACAATGATTTTTTTTCGATGATCACTAACAGTTACCATGTTTTCAAATGTTTAGAATTATGTTTTATATTCAGACTGAAGCTGCTACTCCCGTGGCTGGAGACGCGCGTACACGAAGGCTGCAACGAGCCGGCCACGCACAACGCTCTGGCTAAGATCTATATTGATTCCAACAACAATCCTGAACGGTTCCTCAAGGAGAACCAATGGTTAGTAATATTAGGATTCATGCTTTTTTAGAATAGGCCATCAAATCAGAGACCTTTAAAGCCAATCGTCAGTCGGTTGAATCGTGTCATTTACCATAACTTTATCCAATCGATATCAGTTGTGTAAGATACCTGGTGACCCCCCACCGTGTTTGAATATGGTAACCGCGCCTGCCATCCGTAAGGCCAACACAGTCATTCCAGTAGCATTAAATATTTATACCCTCTCCAACCATCGAATATCGAATCGGAAACGCATTAAGACATCACTAATTGATTAGTATTCGAGCTGTCAAAAGTAAAATAATGGTTGGATGGAGTATAGAAGAAACAGATTTTAACAACAGCGGTCAAATGTTAGACAAGTGCTTAATTAGAAGTAAACAAAATTAACAATAACACTATCAACGGCTTGCATCGTTGGCGCTGGCTGAGGAGGTCCCGGATTGGATTCTTGGTAGGACTAATTTGGGAAACTAATTTTTCCAATTTGTTTTGGTCTGGCTGCTCTGGGTGTGCCTTAAAATGAATTCCATTGCTCTAGTATTCATAGCACAAGGTATTCCCTAGTTTGAACCTGGCAGTTGGCTTGGTTGTTTAGCATATTGAACGATTTAATAGTTATACCAAGTGTGTTGGTTATCATAGTTTAAACTAGTAAACAGGAGACTTAATGTATTACATTTAGACTTTTAAAGCATTGTCAAAACAATTTACAATAATGTACCGCAAGTAAGAAGGTCTGAGATAACCTTACGCTATTTAAAAAACAATTAAACAAGTTATTGACTAGGAAATGAAACTATTTTTCCGGATTTAAATCGCGTATATATGGGACCTGTAAAGGGCCCGAAACGTCGGTTTGTTTGAAAAAACAAATATACGCGATTTAAATCCGGAAAATATAGTTTCATTTCCTATGTGGAACAATCGCGAAAACCTAAGAACTCTATAAGTTATTGACTAATAAAATGTACTATACAGTATCCGAATTGTGAATTTTTGACATTTGTATATTTATTTTGAAGTTATTCATGTTAGTGTTATTTTGATAGCTAGTTACCATTAAAATTAACCTGTAAACATGTAACTATTACTGCGTTTAAATTACTGACTGCACTCCCATGTAATATTTAAACTACTTCCGTGGCCAAACGGTTACCATGCTGGTCTGCTACGAGGTCCAGAGGTCCCGGGTTCGATTCCCGGGCCGGGAGAAATATTTGTTTGGCCTACATTTATTTCTGTCGTGAGTTTGGGAGTAATTTGTGGTTGTCTAAGTGTGTGTCTATGGCACCTGCGACACAGGATTTCTTTTCTTTCAGGAGAAAATGTGCTTGAAAACGAAACATGCTACACCTGCATACGTAGCATGGCTACGCACTATAAAATTGGAATAAGCGCGCGCTATTTGTTTGAAAACGATTCTGCTAAATCATTACGGTGACAACTGCGCTCCGATTGGCGAGCCCGAATTTGAAACAATTGACGGGTGTCGTCCATTGTTTCACTTCAAAACGACCAGTTTAACTTGAGCTTTGCTATAATGGACGAAAATTGAAAAATTACATACTTAGTATATAATAACTGATGAAAATATGTGATTCCATTTGTTTTGTAATTAGATGTTTTGCTGTTTTCCCACACCACCGAATGGAGCAGCCCCCCATTGTTAGGGATATTATCTTTATTACAATAAATACAGAATATTTTTGGAATATACGGAGACGTACACACAGGTCAGTTGTTGGCGCTGTACTATTTCAGCGCAAACGAGAGTTGATATTTCAAAGTGATTTTTTTAGTGATTTGCCTGTTGAGTTGTCAGGGATGGATGGCCCTTATTTCGTCTCCATTTCTGGTTATATACTCGATGTTTATACACGATAATGTAAGGCCAATGTGTTAGTAATTAGTTACAAGATATTTAAGCATTCTCTTAGATTATCATAGCTTTTAAATTTTATATAATCCTAATTGAACAGGTACGACTCGCGCGTAGTAGGTCGCTACTGCGAGAAACGCGACCCCCACTTGGCCTGCGTAGCGTACGAGCGCGGACAATGCGACCGCGAACTCATCGCCGTCTGCAACGACAACTCGCTGTTCAAGACGCAGGCGCGTTACTTGGTGCGACGTCGCGACCAGGACCTTTGGCTTGAAGTGCTTTCGGAATCCAATCCTTTTAAGAGACAGCTTATTGATCAGGTAAATATAGGAGGAAAAGTCCCTAAAGGAGACAAAATGTCGACCCCTCCTACGTAAAGTATCGTGTGTCGAAATTGCCAAGTTTACAGGGGAACGTTATAAAAATCTGAACTCACTGAAGTGAGCATAACACGTGACTTTAGCATTTCTCAGTTTTATTCGGCAAAGCTTGTTACTCACATAGAGTATTATAAAATCCTAGATATCGGTTAGATGATCTATTAGAATATTAGATGATCACTCTGTGTGAGTGAGCTTTGCCGAATAAAACGGAGAACTTTAAAACGCTCCCCTGTAAACTTGGCAATTTCGACATACGATATTTTACGTAGAAGGGGTCGATATACTCTAAAATCTTCCCAAAATTTATTCACAAGTTAAATACAGAGAATGACGAAACTCGGAAAATTATTATGTTTAAGTTAAATAGCAAAAGTAAGCAAGATATAGTTTTTGTCGTTTTTGCATAAATTATGTTGCAAACTCTTTATAATATGTACTGTACGTTATTGGCGATTTCATTATTTTTCGGTATTTGAGGAGGAGGTTAAATTCTGTAGCAAAAGTTGTTGGCAGTGATGTGTAGAATGACCTCCTTAAAATATCCTGAAAACTAAAATATGCAAGCGTGTTCAAGCTCTACTGCTACTAAACGTTACTACTAATAATTACTCTTTTTGCTTTGTGAATTATGGGGTCATTGAAAATGAAAAAACATTTTTTATATTCCAGGTTGTACAAACAGCGCTATCCGAGACGCAAGACCCTGAGGACATCTCAGTGACTGTAAAGGCTTTCATGACCGCTGATCTGCCCAACGAACTCATCGAGCTGCTAGAGAAGATTGTACTGGACAACTCCGTTTTCTCTGACCACAGGAATCTGCAGAACTTGCTTATTCTTACTGGTAAGTAGGCCTATTATAACTTGACTGCCTAACGGCCGGTTTCTATATTTGATCCTGAATCTAAGATTGTTTTCTATCCAGACTTTGTTCGATCCATCGATCGCTGCCGGATCTGTATTTCAATATGTTTATCTTGGCTCTAGCGCTCTTAAAAAAAAGGATCGGTCGTAAATTTACTCCCTCTCTGACGTTTAATTCCACGCAACCGGAGTAAAAGTTCATTACATGAATTAGTGAATAAAATGTTATGTTTCTAAGATTAATTTATTTATACATGTGATGTTACATGCGCTTTTGGCAAAAATATAAATTAATTGCAAACTTTCAAGTATAAAATATTTATACCGTAAGTATGTCAAGAATGACGTGTTTCGCGGAACAGAACGGAACGTTTATTGTCAAACAACCGAGACTGCCATATAGATTGGAAAAAAATAAAGGGACGGCCCGCGGCGGCGGCGAAATGTCAGTGTCAATTTATGTTTTGTTGATGTTTGTTCGTATTCGTGACGTGATAAATTAATAAAAATACCGTTTTGATTTGACTTTGATAAATGGCATTATTTCATTTAACACAAATTCAACTGATGTATTGTTCAGCCTAAATTTGTATGTATATTCAGCGTCAGTTAAACGTGTCATGAAGTTTATACGCCTAAACGTTTTTGATGACTGTTCAATTGAATTGATCTCCTTAAGTATTTTTTATCTTCGTTATAAATGTATAACAATTTGTGACTATACAAATGCAAAGGTGTCTTCTCTAATAGGATTTTATGGGACGTCATTTCGTACATCAGAATGATCGAATATTAGGTAACGTTTTCCAAAGTGCGTACGTAAACAAAACTGACAATAGGATGCCTTTACCTGCTTATAGACACAATTTTTAATGTTTTTTATTGTTGAAAACTAATTTGTTATGATTTTCTTAGCAATAAAGGCGGATCGCAGCCGCGTGATGGAGTACATCAACAGGTTGGACAACTATGATGCGCCAGACATCGCGAACATAGCCATTAACAACGAACTCTACGAAGAGGCTTTCGCTATCTTCAAGAAGTTCGACGTGAACACTTCTGCAATACAGGTAAAAATAACCGTTTTAGTAACTAGCTACTAATAATAATAAAGTGCCGAACAACTGCACCAATTATCTGACCTCAAACTAAAGACTTCCCTGTACTTTGGTAGTCACCAAAGCAATGAAATTCGTTTCCCAAATTGGCCCTACCGGAAATCGAACCCACTGTGCTAACTGTTCAGCCACTAAGGTCTTCATATACTGGCAAATTAAACCTACTGGAATATAAATCGGTAACTCGTAAAAAAGCTTTTTACGTCAACAATAAACAAGATAACTTACAAATTGATAAAGTTCAGACTCTCTTATGAGTATTGTCATACTGTCATACATACTTGTGTCAGTAGAGAAATGCAGTCGTGTGATAGAGCGAGAAAACATCGTATATCTTTCTCGTTCTTTCGCATTATTTCTTCGTGGAGGACGTCTGATCTAACATTATTTATTCCAGGTGCTGATCGAGCAAGTGAAAGACCTCGAACGTGCGTACGAATTCGCGGAACGCTGTAACGAACCCGGTGTTTGGTCGCAACTCGCTAAGGCCCAACTGCAACAGGGCTTGGTTAAGGAGGCCATTGACTCCTACATCAAGGCCGATGACCCATCCGCCTACATGGACGTTGTTGCTACTGCTACTGAGGCAGGATCATGGGAAGACCTTGTCAGATACTTGCAGGTTGGTATCTTACTACTTCTATTTAGTTACAGAAAGACGCATGAGCCAATTAAAAATAGAAACGACTCTGTTATAACGTAATATGAATTTTGTGAAATGCCAATTTTTTTTAATAAAATAAAATATTTAATTTCAGACAACAATAGATCCATAAATAGTAGATTGTACAAGTGTATAAAACGCGTCATGCTACCCGAGACGAGTAGATCCACCCGAGGCGAAGGTGGATACTTAAGTCGAGGGTAAAATGGGTTTTATGAACGAGTAATACACTCTGCTTTTCACTACGACTGCGAGGAAATTAAACAGCAATATTACAAATAAACGATTAGTTCATTAAAATTGAACGTAAAATTACAACAATCCCGTCAATGTACTACTTTTTTTTTTCTACACATGACTCAGGTCGGAGGACTACATAATGCTCAGTTATATTTTACTAGCTTTTATTTTTTATGCATTTCTATGAATTTACTATTGTTTACTTTTTAATTTTGTAATAAAACACTAATAAAAAAAAAACTTTATTTTATAAAGTTCTAGTGTGCTTGGCCTTTGGCGCAGGCGTCATTGCCTCGGTCTTAACCGACGATTTTATTTTATGCACTAGAGCATAAAATCCTATTTTATGCAGCCTACAACCAGCATAAGTACGAACCTTAAGAGCATGAGAAGTGAAAATGTTAATATTACAAAAATTCAATATGATATTAGTACGCAAACTTTAAAAAAGAGAGGACCAGTGCCCCATCTATTTGCACCATCTGTCAGAATTCTGTGGTTGCTGGCGTGCACTCTACGCATCGACGTTGCGCACTCTGCACAGCGCTTGCGCAACGTCGCGCCGAAACCATTTTTTAAAAGATGTTTTCAACATTAATGCACTTTTTTGTTTACGAATATCTGACTTTGCCTCATCTAAAAATGGCAACCTGGGAACTATTAATTTCAGTGAATACGCTCTTTTATTAAACAGTTAATGATTTTCCTACTATGCAGGTAATTTTCCTATTACCTTCATATTCATTATCAACTAATAAGAAAAACTGTTATTAATAATAAACCTAATAAATATATTATAACACAACCTATTGGTATTGGTATTAATTTATATATTTTTTGTGAAAGTACTCTCTATCTTATCAATAATAACAATCTATTGGTATTAAGTAAACCCTATAATAAAACTATTTGAATTGGACAGATGGCCCGCAAGAAGGCTCGTGAGTCGTACATCGAATCTGAACTCATCTACGCTTACGCCCGTACCGGCCGCCTTGCAGACTTGGAAGAATTCATCTCCGGACCGAACCACGCTGACATTCAGAAAATCGGAGACCGTTGCTTCGAAGACAAAATGTACAATGCCGCTAAGTTGCTGTACAACAATGTGAGCAACTTCGCGAGGTTGGCTATTACTCTGGTTTATTTGAAGGAGTTCCAGGGTACGTATAATTTGTAAATTCCTTGAAACTTTATCGAAATGTGTTTAAGTCTTATGACAAAGCAAAAGTACCAATTTTTTTAGTTCCCAATTTCCAGCCAGTCAATTCCGACCAAAGATAGATTTCTTATGATTTTGATATCCACAAACAAATCAATACACGTGTACATAGTAATCACATAACGTTTTATAAAATGTTCTGTCATAATCAATTTTAAAATTTAGCTATCAAAGTTAGCGATGGGCGATAGTTACTAAAAATAATCGAATTATTCGATTATTTACATAATCGAAATAATTCGATTGTTGATATCAATTAGTTATTACACTTCACTTGATTGTTGATCAAATATCGATGTGAATCGAAATAATTACAAATTTTTTATTGGTAATCAAATATCGTAATAGTAATAGGACTGATTGTTATAAAAATTAGTGATAGGATCGATTGGTACTAAACATGTAATAAAAAAATTTAATTAGTAATTACTAGATTAGTAACTATCGATTATTTTTTGGTAAAGATGACTAAATCGAAAATCGTATATAGGATGGTGCAACTATCGTATTTATTCGATATTTTTTTTAGTAACAATCGTCCATCACTAGTTAAAATATTATTTAATCATATTGCTGAAGTATTTGGCGCTTGGTTAGCCTAAAGGAGTTGTAAATAATTTTTTAATGAAAATGGACTCTTATATACATAGTGATAAAATTTGCAGTTTAGAAATAATGTTATATAATCCAGGCGCGGTGGACAGTGCGCGCAAAGCCAACTCGACTCGTACTTGGAAGGAGGTGTGCTTCGCGTGTGTCGACGCCGGCGAGTTCAGGCTCGCGCAGATGTGCGGTTTACATATCGTCGTCCACGCCGACGAACTTGAGGACCTGATCAATTACTACCAGGTCAGATTGTTGCTCTTCATGACGCTTTACAAACCTATAAACTGTTTCCGTCCATTTTTACATTCAAAAGGATAATATTCTATCTATTGCTTTATAAAATATGATAATGACTCGTTCATAACAACAGGCGTATCTGACAGGCAAAGCAGAATCGTATACAGCGGGTACAGCTCGGTATCTTAATATTTTACTGGCTGTGCTATGTAATAATAATATTTTTGTTAAATAGAAAACTATCTTGAGACTCAGACGTATTAACTAAACAAACGAATAACTCGCGTATTTTAGTAGCAGTAGAGCTACTTGTGGAAGAGTTCGTCCAGAGTAGTACTGCCACCTTACCTATTTCCGCCGCCAACCTGTAATGTCAGCGTTACTGAGTTCCGGTTTTGAAGTGTAAGGGTGCCGGTGAAATTACAGGCACATAGGTCTTGTCAACTCATATCTCAGTGTGATGGGCTCAGTGGCAGTGCCCCTCAGATCTTTGCAATTTAAAGCTCTGAGTGGCACTGTCACTGTTATGGACATGCGTCTAGCTTACCATCAGGCGCACTTGTTTGTTCAGTCACTTGATATTACAAAAAAAAAAAAAAATTTAAGTCGAATTTTTGCTCGGCATGCTATGAACCAGTCCGTGGTCCTTAAACTTGAGATTTCGCGGCGGCGACTCGACGGAAACTGCACGCCAAAGCCCTGACAGCCTGGTCACTCAGCACGGGCGCGGCGGCGAGCAAACTACCCTCGTTTTCTTCTCTATTATTAAAGTGATGCGCAGGAATGATTTTAATTTGTTCATTTTCATTTTACTCTAACGTGAAACAAATGTTTTGTAGGACCGAGGCCATTTTGACGAACTAATCAGCTTGCTGGAAGCCGCGCTGGGTCTTGAACGTGCTCACATGGGCATGTTCACAGAGCTCGCCATCTTATACTCGAAATACAAACCCGCCAAGATGCGGGAACATCTCGAACTGTTCTGGTCGCGCGTCAATATTCCCAAGGTAAGAATATTTGCATTCATTTTTATCACTAGTAAATTTAAAATTGCTGTGTTTATTTTCAGCAAATAGTTGCTACACTGGTCTGTCTTTGGAATTATAATTACACGTTTTTCAATAAAAACATAATTCTCGACTTGAAAAAACGAGGATCTCAATTCCAATGTATTTTTTTGTGTGTATATTACGCAATTACTGCATTTGTGAACCGATTTTGATTATATTTTTTTAGCAATACATTTAGGCTATCAGCGCTAAAGTGGTGTAACATTTAATTTTTATTCTACACTAGTACTCACATAATTTAAATGAAACTAAAGTACACAATTATTTCATATTTCGATGGTATTTTCATGCTTAATAAAATTTGTTTATAAATTTTTTTTATACATGAAAATAGCATCTAAATATCAAATAAATATGTAGTAAAAGAAATTAAATGTGGGTTATACGCCACTTTTACGCTAATAGCCTCATATCGCTTAACGGCTTGCAAAACCTCTTCAATTACCTCTGAAATACTTACTTTAGCTACTTTAGTTTTTTGCGATTTCTGACAATTCGAGTACTCTTACCTCAGTTGGTCCCATAGAGACTATTGATCCTTACCAGAGACGGGATCAAACGGCGTAAAAAAAAGTTTTGTAAAAATTTCCTTTTATCTTGCTGACTGTACCATTTTTTCAAAATCTGTAAATGCCAATCAAAATATCTTCAAAATTCATGGGTAGTCTTCTACAACCGTTTTCCTGCAACTACAACGATTAAGGTGGCTAGCCTTGCTGCCCCGCCACACATTTACACCCTGTATAAATTACATAATAACACTTAATATCGAGTTCTTAGGTTTTCGCGATTGTTACACATAGGAAATGGTCACGGTTGACTCCCGACCGTGACCATAGGACCTGTAATGGGCCCGAAACGTTGGTTTATTTGAAAAAAAAAAAACAAATATATGCAATTTAAATTTAAATAGTTTTATTTCCTAACAGTTAGTACTATGAAAAAACTAAGTATAAACAAAACTCGAGAGTGTCAAGAAAATTTACTTATGTTCTTGCTCGGGCGCATAAAGATAGCTCACGTGACTTTTCAAGAGAAATTCGACAGCTTCGAGAAGAGATTATGTTTATCTGTGTTAATTGTAATCCTTCTGGTATTTGACCTTAGTCAACCACGTCTGAAACGTAATTAGCGACGACTTGCAATTCGACGTATAATTCGATTAATATTTACAGGTGCTACGCGCAGCAGAACAAGCGCACTTGTGGTCGGAACTAGTGTTCCTCTACGACAAATACGAAGAGTACGACAACGCAGCATTGACAATGATGCAGCACCCCACAGAGGCCTGGCGCGAAGGACACTTCAAAGACATCATTACCAAAGTACGTACGGTGAAAGTGTACATATTGCATATGCAACCTCCTACGTCTTTTTGGGATAAAAGCTCAAATAAATTTAAATAACATTTGTCTTAGATATTTATCTCAACCATACGTGATATCGACCATATCGGACTGTTAATATAATAAGTGTCTCAGAATCAATTACTCTCAAAAACGAATTACTCTCTTCCCGCAAAAAAATCGTTAAAATTTATATGTTGCATTTTTTTTATAGACACTTGGACGATTTCTCAAATATATTCAAAAATAAAATGGAAAAAATAATTTCATGTTTTTGAATGAGGATTTTTGGCCAGAACTAGCTCACATAAAGTGTGTCTCATTTTGAGTAAAGTAGATATCTTTTTATTGTTTCTTACAATATTCTAACGACGCTTTTTTTGACTTGTAGAAAATAAAATTTTACGTTCGGTAATGATATAATATTAAATTTCACATATTTTGAGCTACAACACTATTGTAATAGCAGTGCGATATGTACTACTAATTATTTAATTACATACAGTAATTGTTGTGACGTAGAAGTTAATTAAATACAATGACTACTATCTATCTAACTATCTTCTTATGATTATGAATACAAAGGTAGAACATACAGAAAACATTTTTCTTCCACTCGGTGGGACTTGATCCCACGTCCATGCTGCACGGACGGAGCCACGGGTCCAGTAGTGCGATTCACGTAATCAAACCGTTACGATACCGTAGCGATTTAGTCGTTGACCTGCTTTTTCGTAATCACGTGCGACAGTCGAACTTCAATGTGTCCAATTTTAAAGTCGTTCGATCCAAATGTCGTTAAAGCGCATCGAGTATACCGGGTGGAACAGAACGACCGACAAAGCGGAAAACTGTGAAGTGTCTTAAATATGTACTTAATTGTACTGAAAGTCTTTTTGCTCTAAGTGTAATAGTTTCCGAGTTATTCAATGATAAAGATTTGCTTGAAAAGTCTGTATTGTCAACCCTACATCATAAAACACAGCTGTTTGGAGGCAACTACCGGGAGGTACTCAGGGCAAAAACTTTGTAATTTAGTAGGTCGTTGACCTCCGTCGTTGATCAGCACCCCATCAGTCGCTTTCTTTGATCAACCACTTTCTTTGATCAGTCATCATGTGAATGATGATTAATTACGCGGGTATTTTATTGTATTACTTTGAGAGTAATTCACACCCCTAAATTGCGTGTTTGACGACCCAATATTTACATTTACCGAAAAAATGCACCTCTCATAGAATCTTCGGGAAACATGTTGTTTCTAAACCTTTGTAGGTAGTTTATGACAACGCATAGTTGACAGGGTCATTTAGACTTCACTTTTCTTAGGTTGTTGTCAACTTAAGAAAAGTGAAGTTTTCTAAATGACCCTATCAGGAGTTTAACTCATGTTGCCTGCGTCATAAGATAAGACTAACTTAAATAAACATAACTAAATTAAGTAAACACGTTCTACAACATGCGTCAAGTACCTACTCAAATTACAATAGTCTCGTAACCCTTAATCCGGCCCTAACGTAAAATAGTAAATTGAGGCAGCCAATCACGTCAGTAGAAATTTAGAGATGGACACTTGATAACTGTTATCTGTTTTTGCTAGCATAATGGGGAGATCGTTTTTTTTGTACTAGTCTATTTATGAATGCATTTGGAAATAGTTTTAATTTACACTACAAGAATTTACTTAAGAATTTACTAACTTTAAAACGAAGAGTTCATTCTATTGATATCAACATTTAAAACTAAAATTTCTGTTAACTTGAGCTGTGTAGTTGAAATTTTAATAAATGTAATGTAAAAATAAATAAATCGGAGGATCTTGGAGGTCTGCAGACCACCTCCACGTTTCGCTTTCTTAGTTTTGATTAAATTTGATTATTTATTACAATTCATTAAACGATCTGCATTTACTTTACTTTTACTTTTAAATTGCTCATGGTACTTATACCAGACAATACGATTATTGCGAAAGTTTTCTTTATCATAATTGTCTTTTTAAAATTAACATTTAGATATTTAATAATCAATGATATCCGACGCGTACGCCGCCGCCGCCGCGCGCATCTCTATGCAGAGTTGCCAATTAAGCGACTTTGTCCCTTTATGTGATGATTTGAAATCAAAAGCGTCTTTTATTTCTAGCGACAAAAAAAAATTGGTATTTTTTGACGCGTATTTAATTAGGTTTAATTTTATTTAATATTTTATTTTATAATTTAATATTATTTTTATCTTAGTATTCAGGAGTCTTTTACCTTTACTGGGACCATTCTGTTTAGTGATATTTGCTTTAGTCTAGTTGGTAACACTTTTTCATTCATAAATTAGTTCAAAATGCCTGGTTGTATGGTAACTCGTGGTCTCATGTTTTTCTCGTGTTTACAACAAAAAAACAACGTTTACTTGTTGGTTTTTGGGTTGTGACAGCAACTTTTTGGAATAATGCCGTTATTAAGTAGTGCTTGTGTTAAGCAAGTGAAATGTATTAGTGTGTTTGCGTGGAAAACCACATCGGCGTATGACCGGCACACCCAGGAATGTGTCTGGAATGTCTGCAAGAGTAAAGGGGACGTGGACAAATCGAACATCATTTTAATTTAAAGTAAGTTCAATGTTTTTTGATTACCTATTCAAGTGAGAGCACTTATTTCTTTTGCGAGTGCCAATGACACGAACGCCGCCTGTGGGGCAGTAGATGTACTAACACGATTGATTCACTTAGGGTTGTTGCACCGCGAAAGTTTTAAATCTGGACGAATATTTTTCAACTGCTCTGATTTTACATTTAAAGTAAATAAAACTCATGTATGTTGGGTTCTCAACGTGATATTTTCGGCTTTGTCGGTCGTTCCGTTCCACCCTGTATAACCAGAAATAGAGACGAAATGTCATTTAATTTATAATTACTGTGACAACTGCGCTCCGATTGGCCAACCCGAATTCGAAGCAATTGACGGGTGTCGTCAATTGTTTCACTTCAAATCGACCAGTTTTACTTGAGATTTGAGACGAAAATTGCAAAATTACATATTTAATGTTTAATTATGGATGAAAATTTGATTCCGTTTGTTTTGTAATTAGATGTTTTGCTGTTTTTCCCCACATCACCGAATGGAACAGCACGCCATTGTTAGAGATTCTAGATCTTTATTACAAGAAATACAAAATATTTTTGGAATATACGGAGACGTGCACACAGGTCAGTTGTTGGCGCTGTCTGTATTTCAGTGCAAACGAGAGATGATATTTATAAGTGATGTATCACTGATGAGTTACCAGGATTTATGGCCCTTATTTCGTTTGTATTTCTTGTTATATACCATGTTAAAGCGTGTTCTGGTATATGTCTCGAACTTAAATCGATTCTAAACGACAAGTCATACGTATTGTGCTAAAATTTTGACAGTTCTTTCAATAGATTTTCGACGACTAAACGTCAAATTTCACGATCCAAGATGTCGTCCATTCGTCGTTACGTTTCGATTCTATTCATACCAACGTTCGTTCAAGTACGTGATACGTGAATACCAATTTTGGATAGGTTTTCGATCGAACGACTACGTGACTTCAGCGATATTTTGATAGCTTAAACTTACGTGAATCGCACTATAGTGGAACTGGACCGTGGTTTGTTGGTGGCCGTGGTTTCAAATCCCACCGGGTCGATTAAATTTTTCTATGTTCGGTATTTGTATTCTTAATCGTAACGCACTTATCGGAGGCATAAAATGTAATGAGCTGTTGGAATCTCTCCTATTCTCAGTCAAGGGACTGAGTTATCCTAGACAAAAGGTACGAAAGATTTTTTGTATTCCCCCGTGTAGAACTAACCTAGGCCGGCACTCGCCAATTCACAAAATACTATTGAAATACAACTTCCTCACCGCTTCTGTCAATATTGACATTTTCCATGACTCGCATCTGCGGCTCAAACGTAAGTTGTTGGGCCACTTCATGGAGGGTATTGTTACTACTGAGTCTTAGAGGTACTAGTACTGTGCGTAAAGTGGCTAACTTAATTTATTTTATTTTTTAATATCTTTCTATGTTAATAACCTATGTTAGTGTTAAGTAAATAGTATTATTGCTCATGTCAATGCTGTGCATACCTGTAATGGGTCCTTACATTAGACTATGACCGGAAATGCAATATACAATTTGTTGGATGAAATAATGTACTATCTGTTGATGTGCCTAAATAAATAAATTAGTGGAGTGATTTCACAAAAAGTCTTAATAAAACACATACTTCTTTTTAGTTCGTAACTTAGCATACTTTTGTTAATTTTCTTTAGAATATTATTGATACAAAGATCGTTCAAAAAAAAATTCCTCGATCCGACTTTATTCGAACCAGCGTCTCTGCCACAACGTGGTTACCGCTCTTACCAACTGAGCTATGGAAGAAAGGAAATTTGTCAGTCTGTTTGTTGTGAAACTTTGTATAGGGTTTTTTTTATACACACAAGATTTTCGAGTGTGGTAACTTTTTCAAATTTATTGAATGTCACGATGTTTCACTACCATGATATTCAATGTTTTTTTTTAATTATTCCACTAGTTTCTTTTAATTATTAATAATAAAGATCGAACACTTAGAAAATTCAATCGATCCAGCTGGGTTCCAACCGCCACCCTCAGGCAATCCGTGCCAGACAGCTTTGCCACTTTACATTTGACCTTAATAATGTTTCTACTTGCTTCTTGCAAATGTTTTTTTTGGTTTTATATATTATAACGATTTTATTGCCTTAGCGCAATCTGTGAGAAATTTATTTCTTCACTCAAACTTAAGTATTATTTAACACCTTTTGTTTACCAGGTGGCAAACATGGAACTATACTACAAAGCGATCAACTTCTACTTGGACTACAAGCCACTCCTCCTGAACGACCTACTCCTCGTGCTTGCCCCTCGGATGGATCATACTCGCGCAGTCAACTTCTTCACCAAAGCCGGCCATTTGCAACTTGTCAAAGCCTACTTGAGATCCGTACAAAGTCTTAACAATAAGGCTGTTAATGAAGCTCTCAATTCCTTGTTGATTGATGAGGAAGATTACCAGGTATATTTATTGGTCCATTACAGACATTAGCAGCAATAGAACTCCTTGTGAAAGAGTTCGTCCAGGGAAGTACTGCCACCTTACCTATTTCTGCCGCCGAACAGTAATGTTAGCATCACTGCGTACCGGTATAGAACGGTAAGGGTGCTGGTGAAATTACAGGCACATGGGGCTTGTCAACTTATAAGTCAGGGTGACGGGCGCAGTGGCAGTGCCTCTCAGATCTTTACGATTTAAAGCTCTGAGTGGCACTGCAGCTGTTATGGACAGGCGTTTAGCTTACCCAGTGGCGGATTTGCCCTAAGGCCCAGTAGGCCCGGACCTAGGGCGGCCAGATTTAAGGGGCGGCGGCCAATCGTGAATAAATTTGAATTATTTAAATCTTTTCAATTCATTATGTAGTCTACCAGTATATGATGAGTGCTGAGAAAGGGGCGGCTGGTACTGACTACATGACCTGGAGCCCAGTGCGACCAAGTTTGTAAATCCGCCACTAAGCTTATCACCAGGCACGACTTGTTCGTCCCGTCACTTGATATTATTTAAAAAAATGATATTTTTTCATAATTAAAGTATTTGCGTTCACACAAAACATTGACCAGGTAACCTATTATTTGAATGTTAGTTGCGTTATTCGAGTTGCGTAATATACGCTGCATTCGGTTTCATAAAAGTCCGTGTATGCCACACGACGACGAAAAATGTGTTGTGTGCCGATTCACGCGCATAATTAATTTTGGTCGCACCATGTGTCGCTATGGTGTGGTTGGAGGAAAAAGTGAGGGAAGTGGTGGTATCTTTGCTATTGGATGCGCGTGATTAGACACGTTCCGTGCTCCATTACACTGTTATGGCTCAAACACCCCGTACAAACGCTTAAAAGCAATTGAATGAAATAGTTGGTCAAAAAGTTCGAAAAAAAGTAATGAGAGACTTATATGGAGTCGTTTTTTTTTATTCATAAAGTCTTGTACATTTTCATAACCACAATTAAAACCTAATTGTTTGTACACTGACTACAACTTTATAAATTTATTTAATAGGGTCTTCGAACGTCGATAGACGCATTTGATAACTTCGACACTATCGCACTGGCTCAGCAACTTGAAAAGCACGAGCTCACAGAGTTCAGAAGGATCGCCGCTTATCTATACAAAGGTAATATTTTAAATGATGAAATCCTACAATGACCATACTGACAATTATTGAAATAACGGATAGATTTCTAATTCAACGTAAAAGAAATTGCGTTTTCCGGGTGTGGTGCTTTAGAGTTACTTTGAAGTAAAAAAAAAAGTATTGTCACTTATAAAGCTATCTCGTATGATACAACTGTCCAATAACGTAATAACAGAAAACAGTCAGAAGGCAACTGTATGCATTAAGCTTTAATATAATGTTAATCTTAGGAAAACTCAGTTAAAGACAAACTATTGTGGGGGTAAATGTCATTACTACAAAGGCAAGATTCATATCTTAAAAACAGAAAATCGTATAGTCAATTTAATCTATAATTACTTCTATACAGGCAACAACAGATGGAAGCAGAGCGTGGAGCTGTGCAAGAAGGACGCATTGTACGCCGACGCAATGGAATACGCGTCCGAGTCGCGCCAACCCGAAGTCGCCGAAGAGCTTCTCAACTGGTTCCTTGAGAGAGACAACTACGAGTGCTTCTCGGCTTGTTTATACCAGGTTTGTTTATAACTTTGATTTAAAATGTTTAAGGCCGAAAAAACAAGCATTCTATTTGGATTATGATAGAACCATAGTTAAACAAAACTTTGATGTATAAAAATAATAACTTTAACTGTACATACTGAGCAGCAAGTAAAAATCCTGTGCAATAGGAATGTTGTTTGGGAAAAGCATCCGGTTATTTGTGTCGAGGAGACAATTTGGCATAATGATAGAAACTTCGTTACAAATTTGCAACGTAACAATAGAACAAAGTAGACCGAGAAAAGAAGAAATTTACGTATCCACAACAAAGAAAAAGCGTCGCATGATAACGAATTATTTAATTCTGTTTTTCAGTGCTACGACTTATTGAAACCAGATGTAGTCATCGAGCTCGCATGGAGGCATAACATTATGGACTTCGCTATGCCCTTCCTTATTCAGGTAACATTGTAATACCGACTGGATTTGAGCTGCCTAGAATTTTTTTTAAATGAAAACAAAAAAAATATTTCAGACTACTGTTACATGTCCTTATAATGTTGGTCGGTGCTTACAACTATGTTCGTAGAATGCAAAGTGTTCATTTTCATGAAAAAGGATGAACATCCAATATTGGGTTGTCCACCCTCTTACGAAGTAATGTCTTCATTAAGAAGATTTATATAATGTATTTAATTTCCGTTTGTCGTGATAATGCCATAGACGGTGCGCGAGTTAACAACAAAGGTTGAAAAGCTGGAAGAAGCGGACGCCAAGCGTAGCACCGAGAGCGCCGAACAGGAGGCCAAGCCCGCCATGATGATGGAGCCACAACTCATGCTTACCGCCGGTATATATATCGCTAAAACGTTACATATAGTTGCCTTACTTTCTCAAAATCGTATGTTAAAGCACAAAGTTACTGAAATGCAAAAAATGGATTGTATATACAAATTTTGGTGGCTGATTTCACATGACACTTCCTTCATATTCACACACTGGCTTTTACCTATTCTTAAAGAAATGCATCCAAATTAACACCCTTGATAAGAAATTCAAAATAAATAGAAAGATTTGCCATCTCCTGAATAATCACTCTTTATAAGGTACGAGTTGGAGAAAGTAAGGCATCGATATTGTACCTACGTGATGTGATAGAAAACCTATCTATTTATAAAATTCTCTTTTAACATTTTGCACGAAACACCGTTTCGCTGTTTTTTCTTCAGAACTGCAGCAGTCCTGCATTGTTATCAATATTGTTCCACAGGTCCTTCCATGGCATACGCAGGGGTACCACCGCAGGCGTCGCCGTACGCGTACGCCGCTCAAGCGCCGTCACCGGCCCCCTACCACGGCTACGGCATGTAGGGCACTGCCTCCCCACAATTGTGGGGGAGCTACGCTCATTTTTGAGCCATCTACAGCCATCATTGGCCATACCGCCCGACTTGTGTGATATCACAGTGACACAGTGAAATTTTATGACGTGATTCTTAGTGGAGTAATGTATAACAAGTGTTAATAAAACCGCTAAAGTAAGTGCACGTCTTTACACTTCTAAAACGTGGAATATATCTGTAAACGTTTCCAGTTATAATCACAATTTAAATAAAATTTGATGCGTAGAAAATACTGCTTCAATAATACAATCGAAATGAGAGGTAGGTACTTCAGTGTTATACTTCTCGTATCTCATACATCTTGTATTGATAACTATTCGTAATGTCTGTATTAGCATTTTGTAAAATTAGCAAATTCTTTACAAAAACACACAAGTCTGCGGTCATTATTCAAATTAAAGCAAACAATAATCATCTTTAATATATTTGCTCTATAAACCAGTTTCCTATAAGGATTAGAACAATCTTATGACATAACATATTGTTTAAAACTTTACCAAGGCCTAAGACTTTATTTTCAATGCAAATGCTTGAGATGAAGTCGCATCTTACTGATGAAGTCACATTGCTCTTATATAAAAGAGATACACCGGTTTTTGTGCCGGGACTTTAATTATTTGTAGTTAGGTCAAAATCGCTACACAGTTGACCTGTACAAAGTAATTCGATTATAAAGGGAGCTCTCGTTATAAAGTGCTTTATTTGTAAAGCAATGAGAGTTTATACACCATTAATCTTGTTATGGCTTAGCATAAAGGATTTCGACTATTAATACAATAAAAATAAACATTTACAACAATTTTAGAACACCAGTATTTATAAGTCAATCTTTTACTTTTATTGACCACCACCTCACCCGATAAATATGGAGCATACTTATCTAGAAAGTGCCTATTTATTCTCGCCTTTTAAAGGAAGATGTATTGGGGAAAAGAACATAAGCAAACAAATAGATTGGCATCTATGCAATTATTTTGGCTGCAATTCAGTTTATTGTAATAGTAGTAAGAATCTGCTTTCGTAGGATCGTTTTGATAGGCGACATGCATGCCAGAGCGGAAATTCGTTTTAAGGAGTGCTTGCTTACTGCAAAAATACAGTAAGAATGCACCTCATAGCGTTTCTGAGTACCTTTAAAGCAGTAGAGTAATTTCAAATTAAAGTTTGTATTATATTGGGTCGTAAAGATTAGGGATGCGACTAAACGTTGCGTAGAATTTGTCGCCCGCCATTATTATGGTGTATAGTGTACAGAGATCGCTTCGTTTACGTCCGAAATATTTCGTTATCATTTTGAATAATAGAAAATTTCTGTATTATTACTTTAAAAAAATTTGAATATATGGGCTTAACTCCTCTATTTAGCACCGCACCTACCCGTACTAAAGTTTTTAGGGAACATTAGCTTCTCATAATATAATGCGTCCTGGATTATGGGGTCCAGCCTCAATTAAGTTTTTAGTTCAAGAATCCGAACAGTGGCTGCGAAATTAATTTAAATGTACAAAATCAATCGAAAATCATGTTTCAAAAGTTGACTGTATTGTTGTATGTATATAATGCTTTCTCGTTATAGACTACCTACTTCAACTTCGCCAGTTGAAATCTAAATTTGAAAAAACTTGCAGGAGACAAGTGTATGGGGTGTTAACATACTTTGTCAAGCTGTACATGTTTCAGCTAATCAAAGAATCAGGTCATTAGAACATATTGTAACAGTACTGTGGAAACATCTTCAAAACCTACAACACTTCTGTTCTAGTGTTTCTAAGCCTCTCGTACATTTTTCTCTTAATTCTTTACATTGAATTATTCGAGTGTTAAAATAAAAATTACGATTATTATAATTACAATGATGATAAATAAATATTTTCTAAATATGTCTAGGTTTAGTTTAGGCGGAATTAGTGGTACGATGTTATTATATTTTTGAGTAAATGCGGACGTGTATGAAAGTATTTGTAACACTTGCTAAGCTGTACTTGAACCAGGTTTGCTATTTTGCAAGAAGCAAACATGAGGTACTCGAGTATAGACTTTATACAAGTGAATCACGCGTGTTGCTATAGTAAGTTGTGTTTATCACCTTAATTGATGCCTTCACTAGATAATTAAGTCATATTACTGGTGATCTGGGGAATAATCAACTAATCATTTATTTATAGAGATTATTTTAACCACCACGACTTACTATAAGAATGACCCCAGAATGCCTTTTAGTGTAGAACAGCTCCACATTGCGTTACTCCCTTCGCAAGAAACATAATTGCGAGTTGGTATTAATGATGAATAGTGAAACATCATTAAATGATTCATTCAAATCATTCCTAACATTAACGATTTATACAAGAATTGTTACTATTCCTTATTTTCTTTTGTAACAAAATTTATAACTTAAAACAGAAAGTTCATTGTTCTATTATTAGTATTGTATTTAGTCATGTATGATACTGTTTCACTGAATTTTATTATAGTAAGATATATTATATGAATAAATAAATTAAATCGCCTCTTGTTTTTCTTTCCCAATAAATTTGTCTAGCGAATTCCTATTGTTCTTAGCTTATAATTCATAAGTGACAAAACATTTTTTTGAGATATAAAAAACCATAACCCAGTTTTAGAATATTGAAATTGTTTAATGATATTTCAGCTAGGCATCGTAAGGGTAAGTTCCGACAAGTCGTTGACTAATATAAAGAACAAAATTTGTGCTCTTTTTCTATTTAAAACGGCTGTTTGACCTTTTGTCTTTCAGCCGCGTTTAGTGAGTGGACGGTAGATATCTTCTGTATATGCGTGCTTATAACTTTTGAACGGCGGACCGACTTGAATAAAGACTTCATCTGGCTAGTCTAATTTCCAAAACTCGACCACGGTCACGCTAAAAACGAGCGCGTGCCTTGCTCGTTACTGGTACTCGTTTGAATAAAACTACGCAAGTCATACGATCAGGCTCACTATAGGAGAAAATAATTATAGAGGAAATGAAACTATTTTTTCGGAATCATACTCAAAGGACTTGAGTATGATTTCAAGCACTGGAAATACGCCCCTAATGGCAAGGGCTTGAGTATGATATCTAGTGCTTTAAGTCCTGACTTGAGCATTGAGTTGAGTTCTGGAATACGACCCTTAGGGTCGTATTCTAGAATTCTACTCAATGCTCAAGGCAGGATTGCAATTGAAACACGAGCACTGGAAATACGACCCTAATGGCAGGGACTTGAGTATGATTTCGAGTGCTTTAAGCCATACTCAAATCCTGACTTGAGCATTGAGTAGAGTTCTGGAATACGACCCTTAATCGCGTATAATTGTTTTTTTTTTCAAACAAACAATAAATTCGAAAAAACAGTTTCATTTCGTAATGGTTTCCTAATGTATAATTATAATTATTAATACATCGAACACTTGGAAAAAAAATCCTTCGGTCAAAAAAAAAAAAAAAGGGCCGGATTCGAACCGACCGCGACGTCTTCTAGCAAACAAATAAGTTAATAATAAAACAAGTTCTAAAAAATGGTTGGTTTTTGTAATAACGGTTTCTACATGAATTAATTTTTAGTTTAAGTATAAACGT